>NC_073381.1:81210992-81510992 GCF_028641065.1 Leucoraja erinaceus
CTAAAGACTTACAGGTTTAGAGGTTAATTAGCTTCAGTAAAATTCTAGTGTGTAGGGTAGTGCTAATGTATGGAATCGCTGGTCTGCGCGGACTCATTGGGCTGAAGGTCCTGTTTCCACATTGTATCTCTAAAGTATAAAGTCTGAACTAGAGTGAAGGGGTGATCGGTGGTCGTTTGGACTCAATGGGCCAAAGACCCTCTTTTCATACTTCTTACTTACTTACTTTATATTACACTCAAGGTCCAGATAAAAGCCAAGACATTACATAGAATACATTACATACAAAAGCACAGTATCATTATTTTAAATATTTTCAAATATGTGACTATCTGAAAAAATATACACAAGATTATTATAATATGCCACCAGATTTACTGGACGAAGCAAAAGCACAGTAAATTACTTACAAAACCACAATAAATGGTTGAAGATCAAGAATAAAAAAACTACACTAATCTAACCTAATAAATGTCTCTAAACTAAACCAATCTAAAAAAACTAACGTGTTTCCATGAATATGTTCATGTCATACTTTAACCCGGTAATAGCAAGTGTCTGAGTCTCATCGGTTTGACACCTGTATATTGGCGGCATTTCTCCATTAAATAATTGGTGTCATATCTGTGTCAGAAACTGACCACTGAGAGTGTTTGTGCTCAATCAGCACAGAATGAGCCACGAAATAACAAAACAGTTGAGCTTATAGGACTTGATATTACAATCCCCACTATAATTGACACCTTCTTAATACCTTGAGTGGGGGTAGGGGTAAAGACTTAATTGGGGTCATCAGGTGGGCACTCTCCCTCCTTGCTGTTTCTTTGATAGGTCCATGACACCTCCAAGTGATGATAAAGTACCAGGAGCAAGAAGAATATTGATTCAGGTTGTCCACTGTAACTTGCTCTGAGTATTGTGCTCACATTCCATTAGAGCTGATATATAGAGTCATTACAAACATAGATCAGTTAGACGTTCTTATTCATGAATGATGGGAGACAGAAATTTATGAGTTTTGTGAACAGTGAAAAAATGGGATTTTAAATCGCGGGTGAGGCAGCATCTATGGAGCGAAGGAATAGGTGACATTTCAGGTCGAAACCCTTCTTCAGACTGATGTGGGGGTGGGGGGACGGGAAGAAGAAAGGAAGTGGCGGAGACAGTGGGCTGTGGGAGAGCTGGGAAGGGGAGGGGAAGGAGGGAGAAAGCAAGGATTACCTAAAATTGGAGAAGTCAATGTTCATACCGCTGGGGTGTAAACTACCCAAGTGAAATATGAGATGCTGCACCTCATATTTGTGGCGGGGCTCACTCTGGCCATGGAGGAAGCCCGGGACAGAAAGGTCGGATACGGAATGGGAGGGGGAGTTGAAGTGTTGCGCCACCTGGAGATCGGGTTCGTTAATGCGAACTGTGCGGAGGTGTTGGGCGAAGCGATCGCCAAGCCTGCACTTGGTCTCACCGATGTAGAGCAACTGACATCTAGAGCAGCGGATGCAATAGATGAGGTTGGAGGAGGTGCGGGTGAACCTCTGCCTCTCCTGCTTTGGTCCTTGGATGGAGTCAAGGGGGGAGGTAAAGCGACAAGTGTAGCATTTACTGCGGTTGCAAGGGAAAGTACCCGGAGAGGGGATGGTTTGGGTGGGAAGGGACGAATTGACCAGGGAGTTGCGGAGGGAGCGGTCTCTGCAGAAAGCCGAAAGGGGAGGAGATGGGAAGATGTGGCCAGTGGTGGGATCCTGTTGGAGGTGGAGGAAATGTCGGAGGATTATCTGTTTATTATCGGCGATCGTTGGTTGATGCGGACTCAGTGTGTGGAAGGGCCTGTTTCCACGCTGTATCTCTGAAGTCTAAAGTAAACTAACGTACTTCTCACCTCTCCAGCCTCCTGTGAAACAAGGCTGAGGCCAAGAAATTTGTCGGAATATAACAGAACCCATTTCTGTGGCTCTTTGTAATTTCTTGTTAACGAGTTTCCTCTTTATAGTGGCCCAGAACAAATTAAACAATATTGCTTGAATGTTTTTTCCCCTGCTCCTGTAGTATCTTTCACAGCTTGAAGCTAATTTGGCACATACTCAGCTATTCACAACAAGTAAAATAGCTCCCACTCCTTTTTTTATACTGCTGCCAAAGTTGTGGATTTACCTTTTCTTCACCCAGAGCTCTGGATAATTGGAACCATATTGCTTGGATCCTGTTAATGTTGGCATTTTACTGCTGTTTGCACACATTCTATGAGCGCCAATGGGCCTCAAACGTGCCGTAGGTCAAAGAGTCATAGAATGATACAGCATGGAAACAGGCTATACGGCCCAACTTGCCCACACTGGCCAACACGTCCCAACTACACTAGTCTCATTTGCCTGTGTTTGGTCCATATCCCTCCAAACCTGTGCCATCCATGTACCTTGTACACAGGTACTTGTTATCATATTAGTTAGGGTTTCCTGATTTAATAAACATATATATCATTATACAAGCAATGTTGGAAGTCTTCCATGTATGTTCTGGAAGGGGCGGCCCAGTGGCGCAGCGGTAGATTTGCTGCCTTATAGCGCCAGAGACCCGGGTCCCATCTGGACTAGAGGTGCTATCTGTTTGGAGTTTTACATTCTCCACATGGCTTGCGTGAGTTTTCTTCGACTACTCTGGTTTGCATACAGGATTGTAGGCTAGTTGGCTTGGTAACATTGTAATTGTCCCAAGTATGTAGGATAGTGCGAGCTTATGAGGTGATTATTGGTCGGCATGGACTCGGTGGGTCGATGGACCTGTTTCCGTGCTGTATCTCCAAAACTAATATGAAAACTCTTGAAGTGTTTGGATTAGTTTAGTTTAGTTTAGAGATACAGCGCGGAAACAGACCCTTCGGCCCACCAGGACCCCGCCGACCAGTGATCCCTGCATATTAACACTATCCTACACCCACTAGGGACAATTTTTACATTTACCAATTAACCGACAAACCTGTACGTCTTTGGAGTGTGGGAGGAAACCGAAGATCTTGGAGAAAACCCACGCAGGCCACAGGGAGAACGTACAAACTCCGTACAGACAAACATCCGTAGTCAGGATCAAACCCGGGTCTCCGGCGTTGCATTCGCTGTAAGGCAGCAACTCTACCGCTGCACCACCGCGATCGCCCTTGCCACCACTTTTTGTGGAACTGGTCGACCAGAAATATGGAACAAATAGAAAATAACTCAACTTCTCATGAAATCCAGATTTGTAAACTCAGTGCAACCCAGAGGTTGCTGTGCAGGTGTACATCAAGGGAATGGATTTCAGAGGCAAATTACAACGTGCCAACACTGCCATATTTATTGCCACTGAACACAGATGGATGTTCAAACAGTTTTGCAAGGACTGCAACAGAGAGAGGAAAAGATTATCCAAACTATCCCATGGATAAAGTGAGAAAAATGTGTTACCGACTAAAGACATGGAATATAATGTGTGGAAATCAGGGATCAAAATGTAAGACCAAAATACTGTTTTTAAAAACTGCCGATGTTGGATATCTGAAATAAAAACAGAAGAAACTGATAATACTCATACAGCACAGGCCCTTCAGCCCAACCCATCCATGCCAACCAAGATAGCCCATCAAAGCTAGTCCTATTCGTCTGCTTTGAGCCCATATCCCTCTCTATCTTTCCGGTCTCTCTGGGGGGATGGGGGGGGGGGGGGAAGGGAAATAATTAATAATTAAGATAAGATTGACCTTCTTGATCTGCGTAATATTTTACTAATGCCGTGGCCCTGGCACATACCCAGTAAGTCAGATGATACAAAAATAGAACTAAAAAAATATTGAGGCAAAACGATGGCAGGCATTAATGGCCAGGTCTAGCACAAACTGAAGGGAAGGAGGGGTTATCAAATTTACAGTTAGAAAATTTGATGTTGAGTATTTGATGTAGGATGGCAGAATGGTGCAGCGGGTAGAGTTGCTGACTTACAGTGCCAGAGAACCAGGTTTAACATGACTATGGGTGCTGTCTGTCTAGAGTTTGTATGTTCCATCTGTGAACTGCGTAGGTTCCTCCCACAAACCAAGGAGGTGCAGTTTTACAGGCTAATTGGCTTCGGAAAACACTGTAAATTGTCCCTCATGTGTATAGGATAGTGTTAATGTGTGGGCATCTCTTGTTGGCATGGACTCGGAGCGGCCAAAGGACATGTTTCCGTGCTGTATCTCTAAACTAAACTAAACTATTGCAAGCCGCAATGTGCGCAGACAGAAGATGAGGTGCTGCTCCTTAAGCTTGTGTTGGACTTCGCTGTAACAGTGTGAGTCACAGCTTGGAAGCAGGCCCTTCAGCCCACAGACTCCCCTTCGATCAAGATCACCCGTACACTACACACACTAGGCTCAATTTTACTGACGCCAATTAACCTACAAACCTGCACGTCTTTGGAATGTGGTGGGGAACCGGAGCAGCCGGAGAAAATCCATGTGGTCACAGGGAAAACGTGCAAACTCTGTACAGACAGCAGCAGCCGAAGTCAGGATAGAACCCGGGTCTCTGGCGCTGTGGGGCAGCATCTCTACCTTTGCATCAACGTGCCTCCCTAGTCCATGCAGTGTTGAGAACGTAGTTAGAATGAGTGACCCTTAAACAAAGAATGGGTCACAGCTTAAGGATAAGGGGGAAATCTTTTAGGACCGAGATGAGGAAAACATTTTTCACACAGAGAGTGGTGAATCTCTTATAGAAACTTACAAAATTCTTAAGGGGTTGGACAGGCTAGATGCAGGAAGATTGTTCCAGATGTTGGGGAAGTCCAGAACAAGGGGTCACAGTTTAAGGATAAGGGGGAAATCCTTTAGGACCGAGATGAGAAACACATTTTTCACACAGAGAGTGGTGAATCTCTGGAATTCTCTGCCACAGAAGGTAGTTGAGGCCAGTTCATTGGCTATATTTAAGAGGGAGTTAGATGTGGCCCTTGTGGCTAAAGGGATCAGGGGGTATGGAGAGAAGGCAGGTACAGGATACTGAGTTGGATGATCAGCCATGATCATATTGAATGGTGGTGCAGGCTCGAAGGGCCGAATGGCCTACTCCTGCACCTATTTTCTATGTTTCTATGTTTCTATTAACCGAGAACAGTGCAGCTCATGAACAGCGATTCCACCCACATTGCCCGTGCTGAACTTGATGCCAACTTAAATTAATCTCCAACGCTTGCATGTGATCCATATTCCTCCATTACCTGCATATCATGATTAATCATTTCATGATGAAGAAAAGAAAGGAAATATTCATATTGATAGACTAGGTGGAAGTCAGCAGCAATTCTATGCATGAACACTGAGTAATGGCCGGGTTTAGTTTAGTTTAGCTTAATTTAGATATACAGTGCGGAAACAGGCCCTTCGGCCCACCGGGTCCGCGCCGACCAGCGATCACCACACATTAACACTATCCACTAGGGACAATTTTTATATTTTCCAAGCCAATTAACCTACAAACCTGTACATCTTTGGAGAGTGCGAGGAAACCAAAGATCTCGGAGAAAACCCACGCAGATCACATGGGATCGAACCCGGGTCTCCGGCACTGCAAATGCTGTAAGGCAGCAACTCTACCACTGTGCCACTGTGACCGCCCTTACGTTAGTACCAACAGAAGGAAAGAATTAGTTAATTAGAGAATTTGATGTTAAGTATTGCAAGCTGCAACGTGCACAGACAGAAGATGAGGTGCTGCTCCTTAAGCTTGTGTTGGGCCTGACTGTAACAGTGCGAGTTCACAGTTCACATTTAGAGATACAGCGTGGAAACAGGCCCTCCAGCCCACTGAATCCGCACCGACCAGGATCACCCATTCTATCTAACAACAGCAGAAGCCAATTAACCTAGATAACAAACCTGCACGTCTTTGGAATGTGAGGGGAAACCGAAGGACCTGGAGAAAACCCACGTGGTCACAGGGGGAACGTGCAAACTCTGTACAGACAACACACGGGACGGTAGACAGGTTGGAACCCGGGTCACTAGCACTGTAAGGCAGCAGCAACTTAAATAGGTACATTAGAGGAGAAATGTTAAAGCATTGCAGAGCAAGCCCAGCGGAACACTGACCCACAGAATGTCAACTCAGACCTTAATTAAAGTTAATCGAGGCCAAGCGTAGGCTCGGCAACCATTTCTGCTCAGTCCGCTTAAGCCTATCTGATCTCCTGGTTGCGCAACAATAAACAATAGACAATAGGTGCAGGAGTAGGCCATTCGGCCCTTCGAGCCAGGACTGCCATTCAATATGATCATGGCTGATCATCCCCAATCAGTACCCCGTTCCTGCCTTCACCCCATATCGCCTGACTCCGCTATTTTTAAGAGCTCTATCTAACTCTCTCTTGAAAGCGTCCAGAGAACCTGCCTCCACCGCCCTGTGAGGCAGAGAATTCCACAAACTCACCGCTCTCTGTGAGAAAAGGTGTTTCCTCGTCTCCGTTCTAAATGGCTTACTCCTTATTCTTAAATTGTGGCCCTTGGTTCTGGACTCCCCCAACATCGGGAACATGTTTCCTGCCTCTAGCGTGTCCAAGCCCTTAACAATCTTAAATGTTTCAATGAGATTTTGCATTGCAGAGAGTGGTGAAATTGCCCAACGCATCACCGGTTCCACGCTCCCCTCCATTGAGTCTGTCCAAAGCAAGCGCTGTCTGCGGAGGGCGCTCAGCATCGCCAAGGACTGCTCTCACCCCAACCATGGACTGTTTACCCTCCTACCATCCGGGAGGCGCTACAGGTCTCTCCGTTGCCAAACCAGCAGGTCGAGGAACAGCTTCTTTCCGGCGGCTGTCACTCTACTAAACAACGTACCTCGGTGACTGCCAATCACCACCCCCTCCCCCCCCCCCCCGGACACTTATTATTTTTTTTATTCAAATCGTTTGCTATGTCGCTCTTCAAGGGAGATGCTAAATGCATTTCGTTGTCTCTGTACTGTACACTGACAATGACAATTAAAATTGAATCTGAATCTGAATCTGAATCTGAGATATCCTCTCATCCTTCTAAACTCCAGAGTGTACAAGCCCAGCTGCTCCATTCTCTGGACACTTTAACTCCCCTTCCCATTCCCACACTGATCTTTTTGTCCTGGGCCTCCTGCATTGTCAGAGTGAGGCCCTATGCAAATTGGAGGAACAGCACCTCATATTCCGCTTGGGCAGCTTACACCCCAGCAGAATGAACTTTGACTTCTCTAACTTCAAATGACCCTTGCCTTCCCTCTCTCCATCCCCCTTCCCATTCTCAGTTCTCTGACCAGTCTGACTGGCCCCTGATTACATTTAATCTCTGTATGCTTCGTTGTCATCTGCTCCTAGCTAACAATGACCTATTTTACATTTGCCTTGAACTTTGTCCCCTTTGATGTCTCGTTTTCACACCTTACACTTCCTGATCTCTGTGTGTGTATATCTCTCTCCCCTGACCCGCAGTCTGAAGAAAGGTCTCGACCAAAATCGTCACCCATTCCTTCTCTCCAGAGATGCTCTCGCTGAAATACTCCAGCATTTTGTTTCTCTTAATCAAGGTATTCAGACCTTCATCCCAAGGAACAAAGAGAACCTTCAAGTGCTTTAACCTGATCTATGTTGTTTCGCTGGTTTGTTACAAAAACAAAAATCATGTTTGCTGAAAGCATGGAGGACAAAACTCATCAAACAAATTAATTGGGTTGTGTTATTCAGCATTCCATTGATTCTGTTGAAGACAGCCCTCAAAGACATGGTAGGTGTATGGAACAAGTTAACAGAGGAGGTAGTTTATATTTATACCGAGCCAATTAACCCACAAACCCGTACATCTTTGGAGTGTGGGAGGAAATCGATGATCTCGGAGAAAACCCACGCAGATCATGGCGAGAACGTATAAACTCCGCACAGACATCACCCGTCTCAGAGAGAGAGAGAGAGAGAGAGAGAGAGAGAGAGAGAGAGAGAGAGAGAGAGAGAGAGAGAGAGAGAGAGAGAGAGAGAGAGGAGAGAGAGAGAGAGAGAGAGAGAGAGAGAGAGAGAGAGAGAGAGAGAGAGAGAGAGAGAGAGAGAGAGAGAGAGAGAGAGAGAGAGAGAGAGAGAGAGAGAGAGAGAGAGGAGAGAGAGAGAGAGAGAGAGAGAGAGAGAGAGAGAGAGAGTTACCTGCAAGCCAGCCAGGAAACCCGTTCGACCGGAGACCTTAATGACCTCACCCATTTAAATCCGATACCCGTTTAAATCTTTCCAATACATCCAATTAGTTCAGATGGTAATTGTATCCGCGTCAGACAGCTTAAAGAAATTCTCCGTCAATACCTTCAGGAATACTTGAAGGTCAAAACACAATTGGTGACACATTGTGTTAATACGATGCTAATAGAAACATTTAACAAGCGCTTAACAGTGACACACCAACTGAATGTTGTCACCGAATTTCAAAATCCAGATTACAAAACATGGGGAGGAATGGTTCCCCCACCTCTCAAAACACGGGAGGGACATGCCCCAGCGATCCCACCTGGGATTTCCGCCCATGAAATGGTGGAGTAGACTGATGGACCGGATGGCATAATTCTGCTCCTATCACTTATGACCGCTGTAAGGCAGCAATTCTACCGCTGCTATTTGTTTGTAGCCAAAATAAAGAAGGGATAAATCATAAACATATGTTGTGATCTAGCAAAAATATATTTAAAAGGCATGTACTTTTTTAAATCCAGATAATTTTGGAACAATTATTAAGAAAGATTTACAATCTACAATGAAAATGAACTTTATTGGCCAAGAGAGATTATGCAGCTGTAATCATGCACACCATTAAAAACTTAATTACATGCATTCAATAATGTATAATATTTTCAATGTTTTTTTAAACAGCGCAAGTGGTTTGAAAGAAAATTGAAGTCCTTGTAAGCCTTGTGATATCTGCTGAGGACAACTCAGTGGCACCTCTAGTGGATAAGCAGGGAATCACAAATTTCTTAGTTGACCTGCGCACCTGTTAACAACAACATTTGGTTTCGTTTAGAGATACAGCAAGGAAAAAGACCCTTCAGAGTCTGCACCAACCAACGATCACCAGTACACTAGTTTGATCCTACACACTAGGGAAAATTTACAGGTCAATTAACCTACAAACCTGCACATCTTCAGAATGCAGCACCCAGAGGAAACCCACACAGGTCATGGGGAGAACGTGCAAACTCCGTACAGACAATACCCATAGTCAGGATCAAACCTGGGTTTCTGTAAGGCAGCAACTCTACCACTGTACCACCATGCAGCCCTTGAGCTTGTTGTCCAATTCCCTCCATTGTACTAGTGATCACTGATAAACTCACGTGTTTAAGAACTTCGAGGGAGGAGGAGAACTTCTTCAAAGTAAGTTTCGGTGGGAGGAAGAAGGGTTTCGGCTCGAAACCTTGCCTATTTCCTTCGCTCCATAGATGCTGCTGAGTTTCTCCAGCACTTTTGTCTACCACATATAAACTCACGGGGTTTTTTTTCTGCAAATTCCAGACAATGTTTCTAAAAAGTACCACTTTCCTGTATGTGTATTTCTCAGAGAGACGAAGGGACTGAGGAAGACAGATGTGTTTCTCCCTCTCCTCAGGAAACTCTTGACTAATACTAGCGCTGTGCCTGAACGCTCTCCGTAGGACTGTGAGGTTTTTCTCCGAGGTCTTCAGTTTCCTCCTACACTCCAAAGACGTACAGGTTTGTAGGTTAATTAGCTTGGTATAAATGTAAAATTGTCCCTAGTGTGTGTGGGATAGAGTTAAGGTGCAGGGATCACTGGTCAGTGCAGATTCGGTGGGCCGAAGGGCCTGTTTTTGTTTTGCTGTGTTAATTCGCTTCTCAAGACACAGCAACAGCTGAAATAGGGCTGATTCTTTGAAAAACAAATGGGCTAAATCCAATTGTCACAGCTGGAAGCTAATGCTGTTTATTTTATTTAATAAACACAAGATGAGATTTGAGTGTTATAGCTAACTTAACGACTTAAATAGAGGAATCTGCCACACTCATGCATTATACAGTTAAATAAATGAAGTATCATTTTTATCACAGTTCCCTGAAAGGGGTGTCAGAGGTAGATATAGTGGCCAAGAAGGCTTTTGGGTCCATTAACCTTCATCAGCCATGGTATTGAGTATAGAAGTTGGGATATTATCTTACAGTTTAACAAGATGTTGGTGAGGATCCATTTGGAGTATTTTGTTTAGTTTTGGTCACCCTGAAAACAGTTGGATGTAATTAAGCTGGAAGCAGTACAAAGAAGATTTACGAGGATGTTGCCAGGATTCAAGAGCCTGAGTATTGAGAGATTGAGTAAGTTAGAACCTTATTCCTTGGAGCACAGGAGATAGAGGGGTGATCTGATGGAGGTCTATACAATCCAGAGGGAAATTGATAGGGTGAATGCGGTCTTTTTCGCAGGGTAGGGGAATCAAGGACCAGAAAACACAGGGCTAATGTGAGAGGGGAAAGATTTAATAGAAACATGAGGGGAAACTTTTTCATTCAGATGGTGGTGGGTGTATGGAATGAACTGCCAGAGGAGGTAATTGAGGCAGGTACATCAACAACATTTAAAAGATACTTGGACAGGTACATGGGTAGGAAAGAGGACATGGGCCAAATAAGAGCAAATGGAACGAGATTGGATGGGCATCTTGGTCGGCATGGTGAGTTGGACGGAAGGTCCTCTTTCTGTGGTGCATGACTACGATTCCTTGACTCTATAAATGTCAGCTCAGTTTCAATGAATACAATGCTTATTCCGGTGCGTGTGTCTTTATGGTCCAAAATTTGACATCAGTTAATTTTCCCATTTTAGTCCTTTTTCTACTTTATGTGTCGAGTATACGAGTAGGAAAGAGCGATATGGGCCAAATGCAGACAAATGGATTAGATGTGATGTGGCATCTTGGTCAACAGGAACAAGTTGGACGGAATGGCCTGTCTCTGTGCTGTGTGACTATGACTGTGACTCCATGATCTGCATCACATGCACAGAAATGGCTACGGCATTGATATATTGGATGGATGGTGCGATATCAACAATAGACAATAGGTGCAGGAGTAGGTCATTCGGCCCTT
This sequence comes from Leucoraja erinaceus, assembly GCF_028641065.1. Classification (NCBI taxonomy): domain Eukaryota; kingdom Metazoa; phylum Chordata; class Chondrichthyes; order Rajiformes; family Rajidae; genus Leucoraja; species Leucoraja erinaceus. The sequence continues at coordinate 81,222,096 of NC_073381.1, forward strand.
CGAGCCAGCACCACCATTCAATGTGATCATGGCGATGTTGATAAGGTTATAAGTGATAGGAGCAGAAATAGGCCATTCAGCCCTTCAAGTCTAATCATGGCTGTTCTATCTCTCCCTCCTAACCCCATTCTCCTGCCTTCTCCCCATAACCCCTGACACACGTACTAATCAAGAATCTATCTATTTCTGCCTTAAAAATATCCCTTGACTTGGCCTCCTCAGCCTTTTGTGACAAAAAAATCCACATATTCACCACCTTCTGACTAAAGAAATTCCTTCACATCTCCTTCCTAAAGGAATGTCCTTTAATTCTGAGGCTATGATCTCTAGTCCTAGACTCTCCCACTAGTGGAAACATCCTCTCCACATCCACTCTATCCAAGCCTTTCACAATCCGGTAAGTTTCAATGAGGCCCTCCCTCGTCCTTCTAAACTCCAGTGAGTACAGGCCCAGTGCCGTCAAATGCTCATCATATGTTACCCACTCATTCCTAGGATCATTCTTGTAAACCTCCTCTGGACCCTCTCCATAGCCCGCACATCCTTCCTCAGATACGGTGCCCATAATTGCCTACAAAATGTAGTATCCGGATCATGTAATGTGTTGAGTTTACGCTAATCTAAAAGTAATATAACCTATCATTTATGAACAATTTTCTCAACAGCAGGCTATCCGAATGCTCTTTATATCAAATGATGTGTTTTTGAAATGTAGCTGCTGTTGTAATGTAACAGAAACAGCAGTTAAACTGCATGCAGCAAGCACTCAAAATCAGCACCGAAGCCTTGTAAGATCATTTGGGTATTTTCTTGGTCGAACGATAAATATCAGCCAGATTGCATTCATACTTGAGAAGTCTCAGGGGAGACTTGCAATTCACCAGAGAAATTCCCATCCTGAAACATCTCCTTTAATAGCCTGCACTGCCAAGTCCCACACCAATGAAGTGTCAGATGGGATTATGTACGCTCGCCTCTAGAGCGAGACTTGAACCGCCTGACTCAGAGGCGAGATTGGTGCCCACTGAGCCATGGCTGGCACTCCTCGCCAAACCCAGCATGAAAGCACAAAGGCGGAATTTTCCATGCCTTGCACTGCAGCATGTTAAACATCTGTCGGAATGTGAGCAGAGTCCACAATGACCGTTGCGAAACAGACTTCCACAGTGGGCTGATCCTGGCAGCCCGGACCTGAGCAAGTCTGAAGAGAAAAAGCACAGCACTATACAAGTTGCCCTTCAAACAGTAATAGTCTTAGTTTTGGAGATACAGCGTGGAAACAGCCCACTGAGTCCGTGCCGGGCAACGATCCCCGTACACGCACACATTAGGGACAATTTACAATATTTACCAAAGCCAATTAACCTACAAAACCTTTGTGAAAGGAAACCGGAGCTCCTGGAGAAAACCCACACAGGTCATGGGAAGAATATGCAAACTCTGAAGGGAGTATGCAAACTCAGACTGAGCCCGTAGTCAGGATCGAACATGAGTTCTCTGGCGCTGTAAGGCAGCAACTCTACCGCTGCACCACCGTGATCTTTTACCTCAGTGCCACTTTTCTGTATTAAGCTCCATCCCTAGAATTCTTTAATATGTAAAACTTTATCGATCTCTTTACTGAATATAAAGAGTGACTGAGCATTTGCAACTTTCTGCAATAGTGATTCATAAAGTTTGATCATCATATGATTGAAGAAATATCTCTTTCGCTCAGACCTGAATGGACAACCCCTTATCTTCTAACTGTTCCCCATGGGTCAAGTCACTTTAGCCGCAGGAAACCTTAACTACACAAACTCCATCCTGTTAAGCACCTTAATAATTTTGTAGGCCTCAATGAGATCAACTATTATCCATGCAAACTCAAGACAGCACATATTTAGACTGCTTAGGATTGACACAAAATGCTGGAATAACTCAGCGGGACAGGCAGCATTCTGGTTGAGACCCAAAACGTCACCCATTTCGTCTCTCCAGAGATGCTGCATGTCCCGCTGCATTGCTCCAGCATTTTGTGTCTATCTTCAGTGCCATTCCAGTCGTTGATCTGAGAACCTTTCCCACTGTCCCTTGATTATATCCTTTCTTAGGTAGGAAAACACCATACAAGATATTCCTGATGAACTCACACCAGGGACCACATATAATTGGAGCAGCAGGTAGACAAAAATGCTGGAGAAACTCAGCGGGTGAGGCAGCATCTATGGAACGAAGGAATTAGGCAACGTTTCTGGTCGAAACCCTTCTTCAGACTGATGTGAGGGTGGGGGGAGGGGGGGGGCGGGAAGAAGAGAGGAAGAGGAGGAGCCAGTGGGCTGAGGGAGAGCTGAGAAGGGGAGGAGAAAGCAGGGACTACCTGAAATTAGAGGTCAATGTTCATACCGCTGGGGTGTAAACTACCCAAGCGAAATATGAGCTGCTGCTCTTCCAATTTACGGTGGGCCTCACTCTGGCCATGGAGGAGGCCCAGGACAGAAAGGTCAGATTCGGAATGGGAGGGGGAGTTGAAGTGCTGAGCCACTGGGAGATCAGGTTGGTTATTGTGAACCGAGTGGAGGTGTTCGGCGAAACGATTGCCAAGCCTACGCTTGGTCTCACCGATGTAGAGCAGCTGACATCTAGAGCAGCGGATGTACGTATTTTCCAGCATCTACAGTTCCTTCTTAAACATAACTGAAGCAGCATATTTATATTCCTAATATAGACATTGTCTTTTAGTTTTTTTACAAGTTATGAGTTTGAGTTAATTAGTTAGTTAGTTTAGTTTATTGTCACGTGCAGCGAAGTACAGTGAAAAACTTTTGTTGCGTGCTAACCAGTGAGCGGAAAGACAATACATGATTACAATCGAGCCATCTACAGTGTACAGATACATGATTAAGGGATTAACATGGGTAATGTTTAGTGCAAGTAAAGTCTGACCAAAGAGAGTCTGAGGGTCTCTAATAAGATAGATAGTAGTTCAGGACTGCTCTCATCGTTGGTGGGTTAGTTCAGTTGCCTGAGAGATACAGAGATTTAGAGATACACTGTGGAAACAGGCCCTTCTGCCCACCGAGTCCGAGATCACCACCAATACACTAGTTCTATATCCTACACACTAGGACCAATTTACAGAAGCCAATTAATCTACAAACCCACGTGTCTTTGGGATGTGGGAGGACACCAGAACACCCAGAGAAAACCCACAGCAACACAGGGAGAACGTGCAAACTCCACACAGGTAGCACCCGTGGTTAGGATCGAACCTGGGTTTCTTGCACTGTGAGGCAGCAAGTCTATCGCTGCATCACAGCACCACCGTTGTGGATGCCGAAAGGCCTGTTCCCAATCTGTATTGGTCAATGTGTTGTGTACTCCATATAACTGGTACTGTTCTTCTTCCTTGCATCTGCCCTGCCCGGAATGGAAATGAGCCCATCCCAATTCACCTCCCAACTCAACATAAAGACAAGGCCATAATTTTAAGTTGTTTTGGGCCTCACTGGACATGGTATCAGGTGAAGAGATTAAACCGTCCCCTCCATCAGGTACGGAAGTATGAAAAAACATATCTTCGGATTGAGGGACAGTTTCTTCCTAGCTGTTATCAGGCAACTGAACCATGCTCCCACAACCAGAGAGCAGTGCTGAACTACTATCTGCCTCATTGGTGACCCGCAAACTATCCTTGATCAGATTTACTGGCTTTATCTTTCACTAAACGTTATTTCCTTATCATGTATCTTTACACTGCGAATGGCTCGATTGTAATCATGTATTGTCTTTCCGCTGACTGGTCAGCACGTAACAAAAGCTTTTCATTGTACTCTGTGACAATAAACTAAAGGGCCTGTCCCTCGAGCATGTGACCTGCATGCGGCAAGCGTGGACCAAACGTACAGGTCCGGAAGCGGGGGCCGTGCGGAGGTTGAGTGATCCCCGTACAGGGCCGGTCCCACCAGCACGCGCCTGCATGCGGCGAGCGCGACCAAACTGGAAGCGGGGGCCGCGCGGAGGTCGAGTGAGTGACGTGAAGTTCGAGCGAAGTCCGCGGGAAGTTCGCACGTGACATACAGCGTCAAGACATGCGTATGGTGTCGAGACGCTGCGCATGCCCGTCGAGGCGGTGCGTACGGCGTTGTTGCCGCGCGGAATTTTTTAACACAGTCAGTTTTTCAGATGTCGGGACCAGCTCCGCACAACTACATACGGCTCAAGCGACCACGTTAGGTCGCGCTTGTCGCATGGAGTCGCATGCTCGTGGGACAGGCTCTTAACACTAGAATCATAGAAACATAGAAAATAGGTGCTGGAGTAGGACATTCGGTCCGTCGAGCCAGCACCGCCATTCAATATGATCATGGCTGATCATCCACAATCAGTACCCCATTCCTGCTTTCTCCCCACATCCTTTGATTCCGTTAGCCCTCTGAGCTATACGAGTTACACCGTATATGAGCTATACCTAACTCTCTCTTGAATACATATCGTGAACACTAATTGTGTGCCCAGCACGTGCAGGTGTAGAAATCCACATTCTTTAATTGAATTAGGATTTAAAAGGTTTTCTGAGCTTCCGATTTAGAAAGCCCAGCTATATAAACATGTGGTGCCTGCACGCTCTGGAGCGGAAAGCTGCAAGGCTCCAAAGGGCTTTCAAACAACCATCAAAAGGTAGCCGGCTGTCTTCACCACTGTCTGGGAGGCATCGCCACTAAGCACCTCTATTTCACAAGGCAAATTAAATCAGATGACCACACACTTTTTCGGGATTGTGAGGGTGGCCAATAGTTCATTTTCCCCAAGAATTGGATCGGGGGTTGATAATTAGACTGCGGGGAGGACAAAAGAGCAAATTGCAGAATGTTCAACGAAAAAAAAGGTCGGGCTGCTAAGTCCTTCCACCTTTTATCGCAGAATATCAATTACCGCAGCGAGGAGGAGGTGGGGTGGCTTGTTTCAACGGATGAATCTTTTGGGAGTTCATGTGGCAATAAACGGCTGTCAGAAACAGCTGGAAGTACAATCTGAAGTACAGTCGCTCTTGCTACTGAGATGTATAAAAGATACAGCAACATCCGCTTTGGCAATGCTGGGAAGGGGATGGATTTACCAGAGCACCACTATAAACACGCAAGTCGGTGCAATAAGTTAATCGAGCATTTCACGTTAAACTCGTTGGAAAAATAAATCTCTTAAGCGATAGTAACGGTTGAGCCTGGGGTTGACATATGCAGGAATCTTGGGGATTCTAGTGATCAATTCAGGACAAATAGGCAGTATATACACAGGGAAGTAATTTAGAACAAAGAAACATAGAAAATAGGTGCAGGAGGAGGCCATTCGGCCGAGCCAGCACCGCCATTCATTGTGATCATGGCTGATTGCCCCCTATCAATAACCCGTGCCTGCCTTCTCCCCATCAGGCAGGAGAATGAGATCGATCGGCTATGATTGAATGACGGAATAGACTTGATGGGCCGAATAGCTCCTAGAACTTATGAACTTGTAAAGGGTAGAAGTGGGCATTGTGCAATAATTGGCTGCATTGGGTGCATGACTCACACCAGACGCACATCAGACATCCTAACGGGGATAATGCAGCCAAGAGTCTGCTTCAGATGGGCAGAGGATCACCAGGAAAAGATTGCTAACGTGATGCACACTTGGTTCAGGTGAATTTTTCCACGATTTACACATAAAAGTTGGAGCTAATCAATCCAATACCTGGAGTGGATTTGCCAGTGGAGTACATCTGGGTTTTCATTCTGACTGTACATATTGTCGGGAAAGTAATGAATCATTGAGAGGCAGGGAAGACTGTTAAACCACTTTGATCTTGACTGGTTCACTCTCTCTATCCGCAGTGCTTGTATGCAGTAATAAACATTTGCATTGACCACATTCCATTTTTGTTGTGTTTCAGACTGGCCCGCCTTTATTGTGAAATGTTTGAAATGTTCTCCTGATGAAGTCCTATTTTGGCGGCTCACATTTGATGAGGAGCCATTAATTACACAGAATAATGAATTTCTCTCATGACCATACATAAACAAACACACGCACGCAGGGAAATGGAGCAAATTAAACACACAGAAGTATATTCAGACTCACACATAGTCACCAGTGGTGTCTCCTTGCTGTTTATTAGGACTCCACTGCAAGAATCTGGTAAAATGCTCGGTCGGAATGGTTACAATGCCATTAACATTACATCACTTTGAAAAATCAATGAAGTGATGTTGGACAAAACTGTGAACATAACATCACATCACGGTGGTGCAGCAGTAGAGTTGCTGCCTTACAGCGCCAGAGATCCGGGTTCGATCCTGACAATGGGTGCTGTCTGTAATAAGTTTGTACGTTCTCCCCGTGACTTGCGTGGGCTTTCTCTGGGATCTCTGGTTTCCTTCTACATTCCAAAGATGTACAGGTTGGTAGCTTAATGAGCTTGGTAAAATTTTAAATTGTCCCTAGTGTGTGTAGGAAGGTGTTAGTGTGCGGAGATCGCTGGTCGGCATGGACTCGGTGAGCCAAAGAACCTGGTTCTGCGCTATATCTCTATACTAAACTAAACACTATCCTGAAACTGAGAGAATAAACATGGGTACCATAGAGTCATAGAGTGATAAAGTGGGGAAACAAGTCTTTCGGCCAAACATGCCCACACCGGCCAACTTGCCCACACCGGCCAACATGTCCCAGCTACACTAATCCCACCTGCCTGCATTTGGTCCATATCCCTCCAAACCTGTCCTATCCATGTACCTGTCTAACTGCTTCTTAAATGTTGGGATAGTTGTTGCCTCATCTACCTCCTCTGGCAGCTCGTTCCACACCCACCACCCTTTGTGTGAAGAAGTTAGCCCCTCAAATTCCTATTAAATCTTGTCCCCTTCACCTTAAACCTATGTACTCTGGTCCTGGATTCACCTACTCTGGGCAAGGGACTCTGTGCATCTACCCGATCTATTCCTCTCATGATTTTCAAGATTCAAGAGAGTTTATTGTCATGCCCTGATAGGACAATGAAATTCTTGCTTTGCTTCAGCACAACAGAACATGTTAGGCTTGACTACAGAACAGATCAGTGTGTCCACATACCCTTATATAAATATATACACACATGAATAAATAAACTGATGAAGTGCAAATAAACAGATAATGGGCTATTAATGTTCAGAATTTTGTCTGAGCCAAGTTTAATAGCCTGATGGCTGTGGGGAAGTAGCTATTCCTGAACCTGGTCGTTGCAGTTTTCAGGCTCCTGTACCTTCTACCTGAATGGGGAGCAAGGAGATGAGTGTGTGGCCAGGATGGTGTGGGTTCTTGATGATACTGCCAGCCTTTTTGAGGCAGCGACTGCGATAGATCCCCTCGATGGAAGGGAGGTTAGAGCCGATGATGGACTGGGCAGTGTTTACTACTTTTTGTAGTCTTTTCCTCTCCAGGGCGCTCAAATTGCCGAACCAAGCCACGATGCAACCGGTCAGCATGCTCTCTACTGTGCACCTGTAGAAGTTAGAGAGAGTCTTCCTTGACAAACCGACTCTCCGTAATCTTCTCAGGAAGTAGAGGCGCTGATGTGCTTTCTTAATAATTGTATCAGTGTTCTCGGACCAGGAAAAATCTTCAGAGATGTGCACGCCCAGGAATTTGAAGCTCTTGACCCTTTCAACCATCGACCCGTTGAAATAAACTGGACTGTGGGTCCCCATCCTAATCCCTCCAAAGTCCACAATCAATTCCTTGGTTTTGCTGGTGTTGTGGGCCAGGTTATTGTGCTGGCACCATATAGACAGTCACTCGATCTCTCTTCTATAATCTGACTCATCCCCATCAGTGATACGTCCCACAACAGTGGTGTCGTCAGCGAACTTGATGATGGAGTTCGCACTATGACCGGCTACACAGTCATCAGTATAGAGTGAGTACAGCACGCAGCCTTGAGGTGCTCCCATGCTGATTGTAATCGAGGCTGACACATTTCCACCAATACGAACAGACTGTGGTCTGTGAATGAGGAAGTTGAGGATCCAATTGCAGAGGGCTGCGCAGAGACCCAGTTCTGCGAGTTTGGTAACCAGCTTGGAGGGGATGATTGTATTAAATGCCAAGCTGTAACAGGATTTTGACAGGAGGCATCAGGTGGTAGTTTCCCCCTTTCTCTGACATTGATCCATGTATAGCCTAGAACAAAACATTAAAGGTTGGCAACCAGATAAAGACCAAAGGTAGCCCCATGCTGATAGTTCTCAATGCCCAAATGTTCCATTTGCCAGGTCCATTTACAATTAACAACGGCCTTTAGTCTTCAGAACATTGAATGTCATCATTTATTTTCCGCTGAGTTACCAAAGACATGAGACTTTGGCTTCCTGTCCAAGGTGGGAAGGGTAGAAACAAAATAACACAAACTATTTGCTTGCAAGGAAATAATTCATAATTATGTCATGGCTTCAAACCACAGGGCATCATTGAAAAATAATTGCTTGAGTTTCAGTGTTAGGTCTAGGGGACGATTTGAGAGGTAAAGGTATCATAATGCAGTACATTACATTACAGTTTACAGGGCAGCATGGTGGTGCAGCGGTAGAGTTGCTGCCTTGCAGCGCCAGAGACCCGGGTTCGATCCTGATTAAGGATGCTGTTTGTACGGAATTTGTACGTTCTCCCCGTGATCTGCGCGGGTTTACCCCGGGAGCTCCGGTTTCCTCCCACACTCCAAAGACGTATAGGTTTGTAGGTTAATTGGCTTTGGTAAAATTGTAAATTGCCCCCAGTGTGTGGTCAGGCAGTGATAGTGCGCGGGGATCACTGGTTGGCGCGGACTCGATGGGCTGAAGGGCCTGTTTCCGCTCTGTATCTCTAAACAAAACTAAACATTACACTCAAATAAACAGGAAATGATTTAGTCAAATACTGAGCCCAATGTGTGTACAACCTCTGGTTACACAAAAAAGCTGGAGAAACTCAGCGGGTGCAGCAGCATCTATGGAGCGAAGGAAATAGGCAACGTTTCGGGTCGAAACCCTTCTTCAGACTACTGAGTACCGAGCAGCAATAGACTCTTAGACTCATACATTGTAGAAACAGGCCCTTTGGTCCAACTTGCCCACACTGACCAACATGTCCCATCTACATTAGTTCCATCTGCCTGAATTTGGTCCATTTCTCTCTAAACCAGCCCTATGCATGTACCTGTCTAACTGTTTCTTAAACATTGGGATAATCCCAGCCTCAAATCCTCCGGCAGCTCATTCCATACACCCACCACACTTTGCGTGAAAAAATTTACTAAGTTACCCAAATCTTTCCCCCTTCACCTTAAACCTACAGTTTGCCCTCTGGTTCTCGATTCCCCCACCTCTACCCCAGGGGTGGGGAACCTGTGGCCTTAAGGCCATTAAGTGCGGCCTTTTGAATGAATTCAAATTTTGTAGAACAAATCCTTTTATTTTTATTGATATGCTTTTGTTCATCTTTTATTATTTTAATTTTAATCTTTTTTTTAATATTTATTTATTAGAAGTAAGTACAGTAATGTGGCACCAGGTGCCAAATATATATTGGCATGTTACATTTTATGTACAGCTACATTTTTTTTAAAATAATAAAGAGAGAAAGAGAGAATAGATAATAGAAAATAGAAAAGCGTGTGATGTATGGTGTGTGAAAAAGAAAAAGGAAGAAAGAGAGAAAGTGAGAAAAAAAAAAGGAGAGAGAAAGAGAAAGAGCAGAAAGTAAGAGAAAGGATATAAGTATTTATATTTTTATCCATCCTTCATCCAGTCCTGAAACAATTGGTTTGCGTGGAGATTAATTTAAATCTTAAAATGAACGTATTTATAATACCAATGAGGAAAAGAAAGTTCAACAAAATAATCCTCCCTGACTGACGGCCACAATTAAAACATTAGTAAGTCATGAGGGTTATTTTAACAAAATAATGTACATTTTGAAGTATATCTAATTGAGGTTTCTTGGATGCGGCCTTATTAGATTACAGCTAACTTAATGCGGCATTCCAACATGAAAAGGTTCCCCACCCCTGGTCTACCCGATCTATTCCTCTCATGATTTTATACACCTCTATTTGACTCTGGCTTGACTATGTATAGAAATCCAGATTGATGGAAAATAGCCATCTCTGCCTTGATCGATGATTTAGATTAATTAGGTGTTAGCCAGAAAGAAACAACAGCCAAAGTAAATGGGTGAGATACAGCAAGTAGCAGTGCAAATGCTCAAAAGCATTCAGTGTAGTTCCACGCCATCCTGTCGGCATTTGACTCGAATCACACTTTTATGACAAAGTCAGCGAAAAGGTTAATGGGCTGTGAGCAAACTGGATCATTTGTTTGCACAGTTGGTAATGTCTGGCACTGACGATCAATAACACACAGAAAATATTATTGGGGTTAGGCCTGGTAGTTTCCTGTGGTGTGTCCTCAGATGACAATTTACTCCACACTGTATTGTCAATGGTTTGGTCACAACGTTTTATCAATGTCAATTATTCCTATCGCAGCTTGGAAAACAAATATTAATCTTGTACAACCGAATCTCTTGGTCTTGCATCTTACCTTTCCATTGCACTGAAGTTGGCTGAGGGTTAATCCAGCTGTGCCTGCAGCACCGGCACATCTGGTAACTTTATCACATGGCAACGTACCGTTCCAGGGCTGAAGGAAAAGACAGGTTTCTGATTGAGAATAATATTTGGTAGTGATATTTTCCTAGAAATCTGATCATGTGGCATTGGTTTCCTTTAACAGTATGCAATCCAAAATTTCTTGATTAGTACGGGTGTCAGGCATGATGGGGAGAGGGCAGAAGAATGGGGTTAAGAGGGAGAGACAGATCAGCCACGATTGAATAGCGGAGTAGACTTGATGGGCACAATGGCCTAATTCTGCTCCTATCTCTTATGATCTTGTGATCATATGCGGAGGGAACAATCTTTTACTGGTTGACGCTTGCCAAACGCAAAACTAAACTGGGCCCTTCAAGTCACCGTTCACTCGCAGATGCCAATGTTTCCCCTGTATTAGAATCAAACCTCACAACAACCAGGGTGGTGCAGCAGTAGAGTTGCTGCCTTACAGCGCCAGGGACCCGGGTTTGATCCTGACTACAGGTGCTTGTCTGCAAGGAGTTTGCACATTCTCCCCTTGACCAGTGTGGGTTTTCGCTGGTTTCCTCCCACACTCCGAAGGTGTACAGGTTTGTAGGCGAATTGTAAAATTTTCCCTAATGCGTGTGGGAGAGCGTTAGTGTGCAGGGATCGCTTGTAGGTGCGGACTCGGTGGGCGGAAGGGTTTGTTTCTGTGCTGTATCTCTAAACCAAACAAAAACTAAACTAAAGAAAACAACATTCATCAGGTAATGAAAGGTTCAGCCCATAGCAATATAATTTGGACTTCAATGCTGCAGGAAACATCTTTAGTTGAAAATCATCAGGAGAACCTTATAGGACTTTGGTTTGGCCACGTGTGGAGTATTTCATGCAGTTCTGCTTAACCCATTGCAGGAACAATGTGGAAGCTTGGGAGAGGGTACAGAAGAGATTTACTGGAATGATGCCTGGATTAATTAATACAAGAAAAGATTGGACACATTTGGATTGGTTTCTCTGGAGCATCGATGAACACCTGAGAGAACAATATAAAATTAGAAGAGGCTTTAGGCGATATTACTGGGCTGCTAAATTGCAAAAAATCCTGTACTGGATGAATGATGATTACGACCACCTACCGATCTGGGTACACATGGAAAAGGCGAGTTCACATCTCCCGTTGCGGTCTGTCCTATGCTCTCAACTCCCCCTTTCTATAACATCTGCGGGGGCAGGCCCAATTGCGTCCCTCTCGCTCAAGATATGGAGTCAACTTAGGAAAAACTTTGGTTTACAAGGCCCTTCCATCTTGGCCCCACTGCTTAAAAATCACATCTTTAAACCTTCAAGTACAGACTCCGCATTTCAAAACCTGGCATAGCAACGGTATCAGCAGTATCAAAAACCTATACAAGGATGGCATTTTTTCGTCTTTTGCAGAGCTTTCGTCCAACTATAGCCTCCCAAACTCCCACCTTTTTCATTTTTTCCAGATTAGGGATTTTGTGAAGAAGATATTCCCCCATTTCCCAAATCGTCCCCCTGAAACCCTGACCGATTCCATCCTAGCTCTAGATCCCAACCGGAAGAAATGCATCTCTTTTTTGTACAACTTGTTAAGGTCGGTTATATTGAAACCTCATACCTCATTAAAAGCTGTATGGGAGGGCGAGCTGAATACGAAACTAACAGACCAGCAATGGGACTCTGCCTTGGATTTGATCCATTCTTCCTCCATATGTACCCGTCATGGCCTAATCCAATGCAAAGTCCTTCACAAAGTCCACTACACAGACGCAAGATTATCTAGAATTTACGCCACTGTTAAAGACACCTGCAACAGATGCAATCAATCCCCTGCCAACCATAATCATATGTTTTGGTCTTGCCCTAAGCTAGCAACCTTTTGGAGGAGTGCTTTCGACGTGCTAAGCAGAGCCTATGACCAGGCTATTCCTCCAAACCCACTGTCAGCTATTTTTGGTATTCCTCCCAACACCAACCTCTCTGTTGCGTTGAAGCGGGTCCTGGCTTTTACAACCTTGTTAGCCCGGAGACTGATCTTGCTTAACTGGAGGCTCACCTGTCCCCCGACACACGCCCGCTGGATCAAGGAGGTGCTTTACAACTTAAAGCTTGAAAAACTTAGGTTCTCTCTCAAAGGCTCTACCAAGACATTCCTAGATACATGGAACCCTTTCCTGGAACTTGTTAACTCTCTTAACTTGTTTCCGGACTCGGAAGAGGACTGAGTGCCCTCTATCGCTGCTCTGTCTTATTGCAGCTGCTATCCCCTCAACCTCAACCCCCGCCCCCCCCCCCCCCCCCACCAGCCCCCGCTCCCCACCCCCCCCCCCCACCCCCACCCCCCCACCCTTTTTGTTTTTTTTTTTCCAGTTTCATTTTGTTTATCTTATCGTATTTGTGTGGATGTGTACGTATGTGAGTGTTGTTTGTCCCCGGGTGGCGAGGGTGGGTAAGGGTAAGGGTTTTGAGGGTCGTTTACATACTGTTGTACAATTATGTCCTGACTTTACTGTCTGTTATCATTGTATGTATGCAAATTCAAAATTCAAATAAAAAGATTTAAATTAAAATTAGAAGAGGCATAGATAATTTAGCCATGGAATGTTGCAGTAGAGTTGATGGGCCGAATAGCCTAATTCTGCTCCTATCATTTATGAGCTTATGACCTTATCACAAGCCTTCTTGAGGAGGCCGCTTCCATGTTGCTCTGGAGTAAACACCCAACTTGTCCAACAGATTGTTCAAGAAGGAACTGCAGATGCTGGAAGATCGAAGGTACACAAAAATGCTGGAGAAACTCAGCGGGTGCAGCGGCATCTATGGAGTGAATGAAATGGGTGACGTTTCGGGCCGAAACCCTTCTTCATCTGTTGTCCAACAGATTGTTCCTGTTGTCGTCAGCGTTTAGTTTAGAGATACATCGTGGAAACAGGCCCTTCAGCCCATCGAGTCGATGCCGACCAGTGACCTCTGTACACTAGCACTTATTCTACACACTAGGGACAATTTACCAAAGCCAATTAACCTACAAACCTTCATATTTCATATACTCTTCTGAGTAAGACATAAAGATTTTGAAGAAGGAGTTTTTTGAAGATGTCTACAGTAGGATCCCAAAACATCACATCCATCTTCTCCAGGGATGCTGCCTGGCCCGATGAGTTACTCCAACACTTTGTATCTTGATAGTTTATAGAAGTGACTGACGGAAAATTGGTGGTCAACTGGGTCTGAAACAGAACCGGGAAACAAGAGATGACAAAGCTGTAATCTAGAACAGAAATTAATCTGCTGGATGGACTGCCAAAATAGATAGGGCAACTGCAGAAATAGATAGGGTAAATGCAGGAAAAAAAAGGGTAAATGCACAGTCTTTTAAACAGAGTAGAGGATTCAACAACCATCAGACATAGGTTTAAGGTGAGGGGAGATAGATTTAATAGGAACTGGAGGGGCAATGTTTTTACATAAAGGTTGGTAGACATATAGAATGAGTTGCCAGAGAAGGTAGTTAAGGCACGTACTACCACAACATTTAAAAAACTTTTGGACAAGTACATGGATAGGATAGATTTAGAGGGATATGAGCCAAATGCAAGCTGACGGGACTAGTATAGATGGGACATGTTGGCCGGAGTGGGCAGGTTGGGCGAAATGGCCTGTTTCTATGACTATGACTACATCCTGATGCAGGATCTCAACCCGAAACCTTGACCATCCATCCCCTCCATAGATGCTGTTGGTCTTGCTGAGTAGTTTACTCTTTGCTGTAAATCAGGACAGCTCTTTGTTTGCCATCCCAGCTGACTTCTCTCTTTTGATTACACTTTGCCTGAGCGGTCTGCAAAGCTGAGGCAATCTTCAGGTATGAGGAGAGACAGGGGCCACAGCTCTGCCAGCAGCAAGGGCCAACTCTTCCAGGAACTTCAATGCATTCAAGCATGGAAATGCTGTGCTTGCAGATCATGGGGCTTGGCTCAACATTTGTGACCAATAGACAATAGAATATAGACAATAGTAGGCAGGAGTAGGCCATTCGGCCCTTCGAGCCAGCACCGCCATTCACTGTGATTATGGTTGATCATCCACAAGTCAAGTCAAGTCAAGTTTATTTGTCACATACACATACGAGATGTGCAGTGAAATGAAAGTGGCAATGCACGCGGACTTTTGTGCAAAAGACAAACAACAAAACAACCAAACAAATTATAAACACAATCATAACACACATATTATTTTACATAATAAATAATGGAAGGAAAAACGTTCTGTAGAGTTATTCCCTGGTGAGATAGGCGTTTACAGTCCGAATTGCCTTTGGGAAGAAACTCCTTCTCAACCTCTCCGTTCTCACCGCATGGCAACGGAGGCGTTTGCCTGACCGTAGCAGCTGGAACAGTCCATTGCAGGGGTGGAAGGGGTCTCCCATGATTTTATTTGCTCTGGAGTTGCACCTCCTGTTGTATAGTTCCTGCAGGGGGGCGAGTGAAGTTCCCATAGTGCGTTCGGCCGAACGCACTACTCTCTGCAGAGCCTTCTTGTCCTTGGCAGAGCAATTCCCAAACCAGATGGTAATGTTCCCGGACAAGATGCTTTCCACCGCCGCTGCGTAGAAGCATTGGAGGATCCTCAGAGACACTCTGAATTTCCTCAATTGCCTGAGGTGGTTGTACCCCTTCAGTACCCCTTGACAATCGACAAGAAAAGGAACACGAGAGTGCCTAGACATTTGTTCATCTTGACAAATGCATACTTACTTGTGATGAAAGCGAACAGTGACAGGAACCCTGTGATTTATTGTGTAAATCATTTGAGATTTCAGAATCAGGGATGCAATAGCAAATTGTAACTCCTCTTTCTGTCTGGTGCTCAGGTTGCTCTTTAGACTTTAGAGATTCAGCATGGAAACGAGCCCTTCAGCCCATTGACCCATCACAACGAGAGAGCAGTCCAGACCAACTATATCTCATTGGAGACCCTCGGACTATCTTTCATCAGACTTCACTGGCTTCATCTTGCACTAAGCTTTACTCCCTTATCATGCATCTGCACACTGTGAAGGGCTCGATTGTAATAATGGATTGTCTTTCTGCTGGCTGGTTAGCATGCAACAAAAGCTTTTCACTGTATCTCGGTTCACGTGACTATAAGCTAAACTAAACTAAATTAAACTAATCGAGACCATACACCCCATCCACTAGCTCTATCCTACACACTTGGGATGAATAAAACTTGACTTTGACTTTGACACAATTTACAATTTTACCAAAGCCAATTAACCTACAAACCTGCACATCTTTGGAGTGTGGGAGGAAACCGGCACACCCAGAGAAAACCCACACGGTCACAGGGAGACATACAAACCCCGTACAGACAGCAGCTGTAGTCAGGATCAAACCCGGGTCTCTGGCGCTATATGGAAGCACTTCACCACTGTGCCATTCCTGCTGTCTGAGCTTTAGAAAAATAAAATATATTTTTCTTTTGCTGGTTCATAATGGAACTTTTGGAGTTGACCAAAGTTTGATGAATGTACTTTCCAGAATTCTGTCCATTTGTGAAGGTACTTAACATTTCAGAAGCAGTGAATCAGAATGACTGCAAAGTACACTTATGAACCAATGTTGCTTGGCTTTGCCTTTCATGCACATCCGAGCTTGGGCCTCTCCACAAACTACTCTATGCATTCTTAAATCACAGACACATAACCATATATTAAACCTATGAGAACTGCAGAATCCCTTATTCCAAGTTAAGGAAACCTGCAGCATTTTAAAATCCTAGTTCTATTTGCAATGACTATCATCACAATCATTGTGATGATCACAGTCATAACAGTTAGTCATGGTGGTGCAGCGGTAGAGTTGCTGCGTTACAGCAAAAGCAGCGCCGGATACCCAGGTTCGATCCTGACTATGGGTGCTGTCTTTACGGAGTTTGTACGTTCTCCCCGTGACCTGCGTGGGTTTTCTCCGAGATCTTTGGTTTCCTCCCACACTCCAAAGACGTACAGGTTTGTAGATTAATTGGCTTGGTAAATGTAAAATGTGTCCCTAGTGTGTGTGTGTAGAATAGTGTTAAAGTGCGGGGATCGCTGGTCGGCACGGACTCGGTGGGCAGAAGGGCCTGTTTCCGCTCTGTATCTCTAAACTAAAGTAAACTACACTAAATGCACATTTCCAATGCATCATTTGACTCAGGCCTCAGCTCATGAAATGTTCATCAAAGCATAAACAATTGCCCCTTGATTTGCTTTTCCCAATAATGTCTGAGCTAAACTCACTAATTCTAAAATATAGTCATGGATTCATAAAGCATGGAAACAGGCCCTTTGGCTGACATGTCCCTGTCAACCAAGATATACCATCTAAGCGAGTCCATTTAGCCCATATCCCTCAAAACCTATCCTATCCATGTACCAGTCCTAATGGGTTTTTTTAAATGCTGTTATAGTGCCTGCCTCAACTACCTCATCTGGCAGCTTGTTCCATATACCCACCACCCTTTGTGTGATAAAGTTGTCCCCATGTTCCTATTAAATCTTTCCCCTCTTGATTTAAAGCTATGCCTTCATATTCTTGATTCCACTACCCTGTGCATTCACTCTTATTTATTCTCTGCACAAATTTATGTATCTCTGTAAGATCATCCCTCAGCCTCCTGCATCCCAATGAATAAAGTCCTAGCCTGTCCGATATCTTCCTGTAGCTCATGCCCTCAACTTCAAGCAATATCCTTGTAAATCTTCTCTGCACTCTTTGCAACTTAATGGCATCTTTCCTGTAGCAGGGTGACCAAAACTGAACACAGTGTGGCCTCACCAATGTCCTGTACAACTGTAACATAACATCCCAACGTGCATGTGTAGGAAGGAACTGTAGATGCCTGTTCAAACCGAAGATAGACACAAAAAGCTGGAGTAACTCAGCGGGACAGGCAGCATCTCTGGAGAGAAGGAATGGGTGACGTTTCGGGCCGAGCTCAGAAGAAGGGTCTCAACCAGAAACGTCACCCATCCCTTCTCTCCAGCATTTTGTGTCTATCCCAACTTGTATACTCAATTCTCTAACTGAAAGCTTACCAATAAACTTCCTCACCACACTACCTACTTGCCATGCTACTCTCCGGCTCGTTAGACTTCGCAAAAGGCAACATCGCACACTTCTCTGAATTAAACTCCATTAGCTATTCCTTAGTCCACTTGCCCAGCTTCTCGAGATCACACTGTGAGTTTTGAGAACCATCTTCACTGTCTGCAATACCACCTGTTCATCTACAATGTAGAGTAAAGTATGGGTCTTCAGCAATGCTAGAACTTTCAACAACTTTGGACTTGAAGGATACAAGTTGGCTCCAGAAACGAGGCAAAGCGTGTCTACTGCCTCAGTCTAATCTATTATTCTTACGCCCTGTATTCAAATATAATTGTTCTTATGTATGGTAAGATTTTTACTAAACTGTATGCAAAAAAGGAATATCACTGTACCTAGGTACATGTGACATTATAGTACCATTAAACCATTGTGAAGTTGAGTGGTCTCTTGCCCAGAGTAGGTGAATCGAGAACCAGAGGACATAGGTTTAAGGTGAGGGGGGAATGATTTAATAGGAGTCTGAGGGGTAACATTTTGCACACAAAGGGTGGTGGGTGTATGGGACGAGCTGCCAGAGGAGGTAGTTGAGGCAGGTACTTTCACAATGTTTAAGAAACGTTTAGACAGGTACAACGTTAGGATAGGTTTAGAGGCAGATGAGACTAGTGTAGATGGGATATGTTGGTCAGTGTGGGCAAGATGGGCCACTGGGCCTGTGATTCTATGTCTCTATGTCTGTCTGGATGAAATACAAGCAAGTGGCAATCCCAATCACAGATACATTCTTGGCGTCATTTTCTGCTGGGGGGGAAAGAAAGAAATAATTATAGTTTAGTCCACTGGGCCTGTTTCCACACTGTATGACTCTATAACCCTTAGGTACTGACTCAGTGTAATCTGCTATTCTTACACATGTACGTAAATATGATTGTACCTAGGTACATGTGAGAATAAAGTATCATTAAACCATTGAGAAGTTGGAAGATTGGAAATATTGTTCCATGAGCGTGAATGAAGTGCACTGCGAGAGATTCTAATTGTCTCTCGTATGTCTCTAGACATTTACACAGGCAGTCACTGCCAACACAGCAGGTTGCTATGACCCTGCAGACTAAAGCATATCCCATTAATTGTCATTAGTCTTTGCCTCACAACTCACATGAAGAGAACTCTGAGGTTGGCAATTTGACTGGAAGGGATTGCAGCTGAAATATTCCTGTCTAGTGGATGATCATTTCCCCCTCACGTTCACGTTCACAGTGACATGGAGTGAAGTCAAATCAGGCCATCAGGGCACTTTCTATCCACAATGCACATAGACCTTGGCTGACAGCCTGGTACAAGAGCCTGGTCTGCGGACAGGCACAAAGTGCTGGAGTAACTCAGCGGCTCAGGCAGCATCTCTGGGGAAAAGGAATAGGTGATGTTTTGGACTGGAACTCTTCTTCAGACATTGCCCCCTGACCCGAGGACATTAGTTGCAAATATGTCAACCATTTTGTGAATTCCACATGACCCTTCACTTCTGCTATTTCCAAGCACACGCATAATGTTATTAGGTTTTTAGCGATACAGCATGGAAACCGCCTTAGGAATCCTTTAGCCCACCGTGTCCGCACCGACCAGCGATCACCCCATACACTAGCACTATCCTACACACGAGGGACAATTTACAATTTCACTGAAGCCAATTAACCTACAAATTTTGTAGGAATGTGGGAGGAAACTAAAGCACCCGGAGAAAAACCAAGGGGTCACGGGGAGAACGAACAAACTCAGTACAGACAACACAGGTAGTCAGGATTGAACCTGGGTCTCCGGCGCTGTAGGGCAGCAACTCTACCGCTGCACCTTGCCACCCCTTTAGTCTCCTCCTGTTGTAGCTCACGAAACACCACTATACTGGTAACGAGTAAACAATGAGACTATACTATTTACTTAACTTTCAGTCATCGGAGTTCAACAAGCAAAGCAAAGGTTTGGATTTTGTCTAGTTGGAATGAAAGATTGACAGTAAATCTTACAACCCGGAAAAGGGCAATGAGCCAAATAGGACATGTGCTGTTGGCACGGTGCACAGGCAGCAACGGGCAGGTAGGTTCACATAGCTGAGTTTCTGAACGGCCTTTCATCAATGATTTGCTTAGCACCTGGACTAATTGGAAGAGCAGTCTTTGGCAAGTTCACACCAGGTTTGCATCAAGGATCACATTTTTGTCAACCTTGTCAGTGGAAAATAATTGAGATGGCGTAAATCAGTGCATCTTATATCACGCGCTGATTCTGGTTCAGGACACCCACTCCAGCCCATTGCTTTCTCTCATAAAAGAAGCATAACACACAAATGCTGCTACATAAGCATTTTTATATTTTATTTAATTCATGCATTCTGCATTAAAAAATGTTTCTTGTCCATTTATCTGAATTCTGGATGAATAATTGATGAGAATTTTTGCCCCTTTATCTTGGTTCGTGAGGGAACTGGCAGTACCTCGACACCACACTGTTCACTGCAATGTATTCTTTATTCAGCTGAAAACCTGAATAAAATAGACAACCTATTGCTTTTTTTAAAAATTCGACCCAAGAACGTTTAGTTTAATTCAGAGATTTATTTTGGACATCAGAGATACAGTGCGGAGACAGGCCCTTCGGCCTACCAAGTATGCACCAACCAGCGATAACCCCGTACACAGACATTATCCTACACACACTAGAGACAATTAGATTGGTTTAGTTTAGTTTAGAGATACAAAGCGGAAACAGGCCATTCGGCCCACTGTGTCCGCACCGACCAGCGATCCCCACACAAGCCTACACACGCTAGGGACAATTTACAAACCCCTACAAACATAGGGGTTTACAATAGGCAAGTATACGAACCCGAGCCAATCAACCTACAAACCTGCACGTCTTTGGAGTGTGGGAGGAAACCGAAGATCTCGGAGAAAACCCACGCAGGTCACGGGGAGAAAGTACAAACTCCGTACAGACAGCACCCATAGTCAGGATCGATCCCGGGTCTCCGGCGCTGCAAGGACTGCAAGGCAGCAACTCTGTCACTGCACCACCATTCCGCAATAAAAACTTTAGTTTAGTTTTGAACATTTTTTTAGACTTTAGAGAAGACTTCAGAGAAAAAATTTAAAAAAAAATTACCAAACCCAAGTTTGGAAGGAAAACGGAGCACCCGGAGAAAACTCACAGACAATACCCGCTGGATGGAACCTGGGTCTCCGGTGCTGTAAGGCATCAACTCTACTGCTGCGCCACTATGCCGACCAGAACTAAGTACCCAGAACCTGTTTTCAGAAAGAGTGTCAAAGTTTTATTGAATACTCGACCAGGTGTGGACCCGTTGGGCCCGTCCCCCAAGGCAATATTCCACCACTCGCCCATAGCCCCCAACTGCGTAGACGCGGCAGACGGGTTCCCGTTGTGATGCCAGAGATCCCCATTGTGATGCGAGTGACGGCAACCCTCCCACAACTACGCAGGCGCAGCCAGCAAGTGGGATCGCGACTGTAACATGGCAATAACCTGTACTATATAAGATCAATGTGAACGCATCTCACTCTCCCTCTTCGGTCCCCTATTCCCCTGCTCCATTATCCTCCCTCACCCACCCTCCACCAACCCTCCTCTGCTTCCTCCCCTCACCCCCTCCCTCCCCTCCTCCCTCTTCCCCCTCCCCTCATCCATTACCTCGCCATCTCTCTTTCTAGGACGACAGATAGCACAATGGGCTAAGAGTTCGGCTGGCAACCGGAAGGTAGCCGGTTCAAATCCCGCTTGGAGTGCATACTGTCGTTGTGTCCTTGGGCAAGACACTTCACCCACCTTTGCCTGTAATGGAATGTTACGGCGGCAGGCGCGGGCACACCGCGACGCCCTGTGTCTCCCTTTCAAGGGAGATGCTAAAAATGCATTTCGTTGTCTCTGTACTGTACACTGACAATGACAATAAATTGAATCATTTCATTTCATTTTTTTTTTTTCATTTCATTTCATTTCATTTCATTTCATTTCATTTCTACTCTTATCCTCCTCCATTCTCTTCTCTCCCTCTTCCCCTCTCGCGCTCTCTCTCCATAACTCTCTCCCCTCTCCCTCCCCCCCTCCACTCCCTCCCTCACCTCTCCCTCCGTCTCCTTTTCCCCTACCCTCAGTCACTCCCTACCCTCAGTCACTCCCTCCCACCCCCCATAACCCCTCTCCCCTCCCTACTCTCCGGACCCATTGGGCCCCATTCCCCCAGCGCAATATTCCATCACTCACCCGTTTCCCCAACGTGACCCTTTTCCACCACTCACCAGTTCCCCCAATGCAACCCGTTCCCCCAACGCAATATTGCACCACTCACACATAGCCCCCAACTGCGCAGGTGCGGCTCATGCACTCCTTCCCCCTCCTCTTCACCCTCCCTCTGCTCTCCCTCACTTTCTTTTTCCCTACCTTCAGTCACTCCCACCCTCACTCCTCCCCTATTGCACTCCCCCACTAAACACAATGTTTAAATAACATTTCTTCTCCTCCCCTCCCCCACTCTCCCCGCTCTCATTACAACAATGTAACAGATCTCTCATTGCACTGGGCGGATCAATGTTGATTGGCAGCTTATGTAAATGAGATCCCATTGTCAGGTCATTGTCCAGAGGTGCACTCTTCACCGACAGCTTATGTAAATGAGATCCCACTGTGAGGTCATAGCTGCAAAGTGCCAGACTCTCCCATTAAATGCCACAGCATCTGCCAAGTTATTGTTCTCATAGTGGGGTTTTGTAAAGTTTTAAATGTCAATAATGTGCAAAATATAACATCAATCTGAACAAAACTTGACACAAACCTCCACAGGACAATTGTCAGTAAGATGGGGCAAACATTTTATCGCTATCATGTACCGTTTTGGCATAGTTCCGGAATCACGTACATACGCGCGCATAGATAGATAGAAACAAAGCATCCCCACAGCATGATGCTGCCACCACCATGTTTCACAGTGGGGATGGTGTGTTCAGGGTGATGTGCAGTGTTAGTTTTCCGCCACACATAGCGTTTTGCATTTAGGTCAAAAATTTCAATTTTGGTCTCATCTGACCAGAGCACCTGCCTCCACATGTTTGCTGTGTCCCCCACATGGCTTGTGGCAAACTGCAAACGGGACTTCTTATGGCTTTTTAATCAACAATGGCTTTCTTCTTGCCACTCTTCCATAAAGGCCCGATTTGTGGAGTGCACGACTAATAATTGTCCTGTGGACAGATTCTCCCACCTGAGCTGTGGATCGATGCAGCTCCTCCAGAGTTACCATTGGCCTCTTGGCTGCTTCTCTGATCAATGCTCCCCTTGCCCGGCCTGTCAGTTTAGGTGGACGGCCATGTCTTGGTAGGTTTGCAGTTGTGCCATACTCTTTCCATTTTCGGATGATGGATTGAACAGTGCTCCATGAGATGTTCAAAGCTTGGGATTTTTTTTTATAACCTAACCCTGCTTTAAACTTCTCCACAACTTTATCGCTGACCTGTCTGGTGTGTTCCTTGGGCTTCATGATGCTGTGTGTCACTAATGTTCTCTAACAAACCTCTGAAGCCTTCACAGAGCAGCTGTATTTATACTGAGATTAGATTACACACAAGTGAACTCTATTTACTAATTAGGTGACTTCTGAAGGCAATTGGTTGCACTGGATTTTATTTAGGGGTATCAGAGTAAAGGGGGCTGAATACTTTTGAACGCCACACTTTTCAGTTTTTTTATTTGTAAAAAAATTTGAAAACCATGTATCATTTTCCTTCCACTTCACAATTATGCGCCACTTTGTGTTGGTCTATCACATAAAATCCCCCCCAAAAAAATTTACGTTTGTGGTTGTAACGTGACAAAATGTGGAAAAGTTCAAGGGGTATGAATACTTTTGCAAGGACAGACAGACAGACAGACAGACAGACAGACAGACAGACAGACAGACAGACAGACAGACAGACAGACAGACAGACAGATAGATAGATAGACAGACAGACAGACAGACAGACAGACAGACAGACAGACAGATAGATAGATAGATAGATAGATAGATAGATAGATAGATAGATAGTCAAGTTAACTATGCATGTCGCAGGAGATGATTCTGGGCTCCACAAGTTGGTAAGGTAGCCTGCGGGAACAGAGAGATAAAGTCACATTTAGGTAAAGGTACATAACATTGTGTAGTTGTCAGGGATGTGAGACAAATCCATACTTTGTGTCCCGTCGTTCCCATAGATGGAAAAGCAATGTGTAGTTCGTTAGACTTTAGAGATACAACACTTACCATGGTACAGTGAGAAGCTTTTTTGTTGAGTGCTATCCAGTCAGCGGAAAGACTATACATGATACCATCCAGCCATCCACAGTGTACAAATGCATGAGATGAAAGGGCCACCCTTTTAAGAATGAGATCTGGAAGAATATTTACCTGAGAGGAATTAATGAGGAAGTCACCTGGCCCCTTGAGTCTGTGCTGCCTGTATCAAGGTCATGTTTGATCTTCTTCCTCAACATGATTTCTGCACTATCCTCATATCCCTCTGTTCCATTAGTGTCCAGAAATCTATTAGAACATAGAGCAGCACAATGGTGGCACGGGTGCTGTCTATATGGAGTTTGTATGTTCTACCCGTTACCTGCGCGGGTTTTCTCCGAGATCTTCGGTTTCCTCCCACGCTCCAAAGACGTACATGTGTGTCGGTTAATTGGCTGGTATAAGTGTGTAATAAGTTGGGTAGTGTTAATGTGCGGGCATCGCTGGTCGGTGCAGACTCGGTGGGCCAAAGGGCCTGTTTCCAAGCTGTATCTCTAAATTAAACTAAACTACAGCACAGGAATGCCCTTAATTATTTGTGTCCAACACGGTGTCAAGATAAATTGATTCTGTTTTGAATTAACTGTTTTGAAATACATTCTCCACTTCACCTCAAGATAAAGAGAGGCAGTTATAAAGAAACGTTGATTTGATTCCATGGAATGTAGATCGGGCAAATTCCTGACAGGCGAGGTGTGTCATTCTCTCTCGTCCCTGACCATGATCCAAAGACAAAAAAATTATCTCAGTTTGCCTTTCCAAGTAATTCCTTTAACACACACAATCCAGAATTTCCACCCTTGCAAATAATAATGAACTTTCATTGAACGGGAACATTGCATTGTGCTCTGACCAGTGCAGCTTTAGTTACAGAGATTAACGTGAAGCAATTTCGACACAGGACTGCAATCGCCCTCAGCAAAAGAAGCAATTAGATTCTGTAACCGGGCCTGCTTGAGATATTCGCCAGGCCCACAACTCTGGGCTGCCCTGAACACTGACCCCATTATCAAGGTTGGCTGGCGAACACAGACGGAACTTTGTGGACTCTTCCCTTCCCCCCCCCCCCCCCCCCCCCCCTGTGCTTCCACCTTCCATTTACACACACCACTGTGTGCTGCCCTGATCCCGTGCATTTCTCGCAAGCCCGTGGAGAGATGCTCAGCCCCGTGGGTCTAAGCACAGAGAGAGAAGGTTTGTGCGACAGGCAAACAATCAGTGGTTTGCCCACGCTCCAAACACTAACCCAGCAGCCAGCTTGGAGCCAATCATCGATACTGCTTGGCTCAAACACCTCCTTTAAATGGATAATTTGCTCTTTGACTGCAAAGGCCCAGCTTCCAAAATATGACTGGGGATGGCATTTAGCTGAACCAGCGATCCAATAAAATGGAAGAAAACCTCTATCATTAGCGCTTGGACACTGCAGCCACTTGGGTTTGAGGTGCTACGCAGGCAGCACCTCAAACCCAACCCCACCAGCTCTGTAACCTCCTTCAAGGCGCCACAAATTTAGTTTAGAGATACAGCGCGGAAACAGATGAGAAAAGAGATGATGAGGAATTTCTTTAGTCAGAGGGTGGTGAATCTGTGGAATTCATTGCTACGGACGGCTGTGAAAGCCAAGTCACTGGATATTTTTAAGGCGTGGAATGACAGAATTTTGATTTGTACGGGTGTCAAGGGTTATGGGGAGAAGGCAGGAGATTGGGGTTGAGAGGGGGAGATAGATCAGCCATGATTGAATAGCAGATGGGCCAAATTGCCTCATTCTGCTCCTAGAACCTATAGTATGAGCCTTCCACAGTGTGATTTGAACACAATATGTTCTGAGAATGATGAGGATGCTACAATTGAGGTCAGGCTTGGTAATATATGAGTTGAACTCAAATGTCAAATGTTGAAATTCAAATGTAGCCAAATATGATTTGTACAAGTATTTCCCAGGGGTTATGTTTCCATACAAAGTGTCACTGATATCTGGAATGAACTGCCAGAGGAGATGGTGGAGACATGAACAGTAAAAGCAATTGGATCTGGACAGGTACTTTGACCTGCAAGTCATAGAGGGATGTAGAACCAATGCAGTTAAGTGGGATTCGTATCCAGGGGCATGATGGTGGGTCAACGGCCTACTTCAACACTGTGCAACTCAATGACTCAAGCTAGGACATTGCAATTGCCAGCAGCAGACACCCCATTTGTGGACACTGGCTCCCATGGCAGCACAGTAGTGCAGCTGGATCAGCTGCTGCCTCACAGCACAAAAGACGCAGGTAGTGCATCACCAGAAACCCGGGTTCGATCCTGACTACGGGTGCTGTCTGTACCTTCTCCCCGTGACCTGCGTGGGTATTCTCCAGGATTTCCGGTTTCACTCCAAAGAAGTACAGGTTTGTAAGTTAATTGACTTTGGTAAGATTGTAATTTGTTACGTGTGTGTGTGTGTAGAATAGTGTCAATGTGCAGGGATCGCTGGTCGGCGTGAGCTGAAGGGCCTGTTTCTGCGCCGTATCTCTAAACTAAACTAAACTAAACTAAACGCAGTTTCATTCCTGACCTCGGGTGCTTTCTGTGTGGAGTTTGCACGTTCTCCCAGTGACCACACTGGTTTCTTATGGGACCTCCAGTTTCTTCCAACACCCCAAAGACACCCAGGTTTGTAGATTGATCAGCCTCTAGAACTTGCTCCAAGTGTGTAGGGAGTGGATGCAAGGGGCGAGTTAACATAGAATCAGTGTGAGCTGGTAATCGATGTTCAGTGTGGACTCGGTGGGCCGAAGGGCCGATTCAATTCAAAACATCACCTGTTCCTTTTCTCCAAAGATGTTGCCTGACCCGCTGAGTTACTCCAGCATTCTGTGTCTATCTTCAGTGTAAACCAGCATCTGCAGTTCCCTCCTATCTTGTTTGAAACTTGCAGGTCAGCCATTTCCAGTGACGAGACACGAAGGTGCAGAAATCCAACGTTGCTTCATTCGGCTTAGAGCCAAACTGCAGGACGAATGGGGCAGTTTAAATATCACATGCACATGAAATATAGAGTTAGTGAAGACATTCAGAAATGCACATCACACAGACAGATGCTTTGAAGGCAATAGGCCATTACTTTAGGACTTATGGGACATCTATTCTGGTCGTCTGTGACTTGGAGAAATCCCTGAGATGTGGTTTCAATTAATGCCGTACAAACTGCATGCATAGGGGGACTAATTATCGTGAGCATAGTGAAGAAGAAAATGTTCCAACTGAGATTTTGGAGAGGTTGGTGTGTGCGTTAGATGTAATGCGACGAGTCATTTTGAGATTATGTGGAGCCCAGATTTTTTGAGTGTATATTATACACACAGTTGTGGGAAGAAATTATTGAAAGGAAATATGTTACAACACTACAGCTCATTACAACCTTATGACTGAGCGGTGGAATAGAGACAGAGGAGACTACACTTTACTTTAGACTTTAGAGATACAGCGGGGAAACAGGCCCCATCGGCCCACCGAGTCAGTGCCGACCAGCAATCACCCCGTACATTAGCACTAACAAAACACACTAGGGACAATTTACAATTTTGCCAAAGCCAATTAACCTACAAACCGGCACGTCTTTGGAGTGTGGTAGGAAACTGGAGGACCTGGAGAAAATCCATGCAAATCACGGGGAGAACGTACAAAGTCCGTACTGACAGTACCCGTAGTCAGGATCAAACCCGGGTCTCCGGTGCTGTAAGGCAACAACTCTACTGCTGTGTTACTCTGCTACCCCTGGATGCTGGAATCTTGAACGGATCAGGGAGCATCTGAGGAAGGAAATGGAGAGGTGACATTTCAAGTCAGACTTAAGAAGGGTCCCAACCCAGGACGTTAATTTCCCTCCACAGATTCTGCCTGACCCGTTGAGTTCAACCAGAACTTTGTTTTGTGCTCATAAGTGCGAGCAATTAAGTGCATTTTCTACTTTTGTTTCAGTAATCAATAATGGAATATTCGGATGAATTAATTCCCCCAGGTAACTAATGTTTAGTTTAGTTTGTTATTGTCATGTGTACTAAGGTACAGTGAAAAACTGTTGTTTGTGTGCTATCCAGTGAGGAAAAGACTCAACGTGAATACAATCAACCCATCCACAGTGGAAAGGTAAAGGGTAAAGGATACAACGTTTAATGCAAAGATATAACACTGAAGTCCAATATAGTCCAATTAAAGAAAGTTCAAACGTCTCCAATGAGTTAGATAGTAGTTCAGCACTGCTCTCTGGTTATGGTAGGATGATTCAGTTACCTGATAACAGCTGGGAAGAAACTGTTCCTGAGTCTGAAAATATGTCTTTTCAAACTTCCGGTGAACTTTTGAAAATTTTATTTTAGTTTTTTTATTGCCACTTGTACCAAGGTACAGTGACATGCTTTTTTGTTGCATCTATTCACCCTTGTCCGCAGGTTTGATGACAAAGTGCTTTGCAGGGAGTGGAGAGTGATGAATTAGTTTAGTTTAGAGATACAGCGTTGAAACTGGCCCATCTCTCCCGCTGGCCCATCTCTCCCGCTGGAAGTAGTGAGCGAATTGAGAATTTATGCCTATCCAGGTTAATTTCTATAGTGCCAATGCCCAAAATGATGCATTTTCAGAAGCGAGTCAGTAAACTAGCTCTAGACTCAGCAATAACGTTTAGTTCAGTTTAGTTTATCGTCACGTGTACCGAGGTACAGTGAAAAACTTTTGTTGCATGCTAATGAGTCAGCAGAAAGACAATACATGATTGCAATCGAGCCGTCCACAGGGTACAGGTGCATGATAAAGGGAATAACGTAAATAACGTTTAGTGCAAGTCCAGTAAAGTCCAATCAAAGATAGTCCAAGGGTCTCCAATGAAATAGATAGTAGCTCAGGACTGAGCTAGTAAGTGTGAGTAGTTAATGACTGAGTGGCCGCATTCTCCAGACGAAGTTAGTGTTGACTTCAAATCCATCCACTTGTGGGAAAGTCTAAGTAGCGGTCATAGACTCAGAATTAAAGGATGTTCCTTTAGGAAAGAGATGAGGAAGAATTTCTTTAGTCAGAGGGTGGTGAATCTGTGGAATGCATTGCCACAGAAGGTTGTGGAGGCCAAGTCAATGGATATTTTTAAGGCAGAGATAGATAGCTTCTTGATGAGTACGGTTGTCAGGGGTTATGGGGAGAAGGCAGCAGAATGGGGTTAGGAGGGAGGGATAGATCAGCCGTGATTGAAAGGCGGAGTAGACTTGATGGGCCAGATGGCCTAATTCTGCTCCTATCACTTATGGACTTATCATGGTACAAGGCTTTGTCGACTCAGCAGCAGATGAGTGCAGTCAGCAGGGGAGCCTGCGACCAACACTTAATGGAAAGAAAGAAAAAGTGAGTGAAATTAGTTTAAATCAGGGCTCCGTGGGTAGAGCATTTGATCTCTGTTCTCCTGTCTCTGTCCACAATAGTCTCCAATCAAACCCACGCAGGCCTTGAACACTAAACTGCACACTGGCTTAATGATTTTTCATTAATGACTCTGACAGCTGGTAATTGTGGTGCTGGAAGGCTGATTCCACTTGTGTGACACAACTGGGATCTGCGCTGTGGAGTGATCTCATTTACGAATGAGCAGTTTGCCCTGGTCTTGATCTTTAATTCAATACAGTGGGCTGGAAAAAGGCCTGTTGAGAATATTCAGCCACAAGGGAAACATGAGTCAGAGAACCATTGGAAAGTCACTTGAACTGCAAGCTTGTATCCTTTACCTGGAGGACCACCCACCACTTTTCCATGAGTTTAAACAAAAATGTTTCCTCAGATGTGTTTCCGCAGCACGGTGGCTTGCTGCGCTTGCAGCGCCGTATAACCAGTGTATGATCCCGACTACGGGTGCTTGACTGTACGGACTTTGTACATTCTGCCCGTGACCTGCGTGGGTTTTCTCCGAGATCTTCGGTTTCCTCCCACACTCCAAAGAACGTTCAGGTTTGTAGGTTAATTGGCTTGGTGTCAATATAAATTGTCCCTAGTGTGTGTAGGATAGTGTTAGTGTGCGGGGATCACTGGTCGGTGCGGACTCGGTGGGCAAAAGGTGTTTCCTCGCTGTATCTCTAAAACAAAAATATAAAAAATTAAACAGACATTTAGTAAAGGTGACATTTTCTATTTATCGGTTCACAAGTTATAGGAGTAGAATTAGCCCATTCGACCCATCGACCACTCCGACATTCGACCATGACTGATCTCTGCCTCCTAATCCCATTTTCCTGCCTTCTCCCCATATCCCTTGACACCTGTTCTAATTAAGAATGAGCACAGTTGTATTTTTATGATGCTGAAATATTCTCCACTAGGTAACATTAAATGCCTCTTTAAAGGTGACCGTGACAGAGAAACTGGCACAGGCCCACAACACAAAGTGCTGGAGAAATTCAGTGGGTCACGCAGCATCTGGGGAGGGAATGTCCATCCATTTCCCATGTCAGATGCTACCTGACCCACTGCCTTGCTCCAGCACCTTGTGCTTTGCTCAAGATTGCAACATCTGCAGTTTCTTGTCGCTCTATGACATTTCAGGGACATATCTGATCGATCAAATACCGACCACGTCATTACAATTGACGGATCACTATTGTTAAGGTGAAAAGTGGAACATTCGGCCCTCAGAGTCTATGGCAGCTCCTGGTTGAATTGTCCCGTTTACTTACTCTTTTGTGTTGAAAGAGTCTGAAGCAGGGTCTCACCTCTCGGGTGTCAGACGTTATGGGGAAAAAGCAGGAGAATGGGGTCAGGAGGGAGAGGAGGTTGAACAAGTTAGGTCTTTATTCTTTGGAACGCAGAAGGTTAAGGGGGGACTTGATAGAGGTCTTTAAAATGATGAGAGGGATAGACAGAGTTGACGTGGATAAGCTTTTTCCATTGAGAGTAGGGAAGATTCAAACAAGAGGACATCATTTGAGAATTAAGGGACAGAAGTTTAGGGGTCACATGAGGGGGAAATTCTTTACTCAGAGAGTGGTAGCTGTGTGGAATGAGCTTCCAGTGAAGGTGGCGGAGGCAGGTTCGATTTTATCATTTAAAAATAAATTGGATGGGTATGTGGATGGGAAAGGAATGGAGGGTTATGGTCTGAGTGCAGGTAGATGGGACTAGGTGAAAATAAGTGTTTGGCACGGACTAGAAGGGCCGAGATGGCCTGTTTCTATGCTGTAATTGTTATATGGTTATATGAGAGATAGATCAGCCATGATTGAATGGTGTAGACATGATGGGCCAAATGGCCTATTTCTGTTCCTATCACTTGTGATCTTAATTATGACCCAAAACATTAGCCATTCCTTCTCTTTAGAGATGCTGCCTGTCGCGCTGAGTTACCCCAGCATTTTGTGCCTATCACCCATACACTAGTTTTATCCTACACACTATGGACGGTTTACAGAGGCCAATAAACCTGCAAACCCGCACGTCTTTGGAATGTGGGAGGAAACTGGAGCACATGGAGAAAACCCACGCGGTCACAGGGAGAACGTGCAAACTCTGTACAGACAGCACCCATAGTCAGGATGGCACAGTAAGGCAGCAACTCTACTGCTGCGCCACCGTGCCACTCCTTCAGAACCATATACTTCCATACTTATATTCAACTCCCAGTTTATATGCCACTTAAATGTATTCATAGATTGTGTCGGATTCGCCCACCTACTGTGGCAATTTATTCCAGATGGTAATCACTTTCTACATAAAAAATTACCCCTCAGATCACCTATAAATCTCATTCCCCTTACCTTAAACTACACTCTCTTGTTTTTGATATCCCCACCATGGGTAAATGATATTGACTATCTAACTTATCAATGCCCGTCAATAATCTGATATGTTTCCATTAGGTTATCCCTCAGCATCCTTAGCTCCAGTGTTCATGCTCAGGCAGAAGGCAAGCTGCCACATCTATCACAAGTAAGGGTTATGCTGGATAAGGATTCCACTTCAGAGCGACACCAAATTAATCTCCATTCACAAAGAGCGGCTGAAGATTAGTACGGATTTCAGGGATTATTGGGAGAAGGCAATAGAAAGGGGTTAGGATATATTGTTTACCGTGTACAATGTTTACATATTCTGTTGCGTTGCTGCAAGTAAGAATTTCATTGTTCTGCCTGGGGCACATGACAATAAAACACTCTTGAGCCTTGATTGAATGGTGTAGATTTGACGGACCAAACGGCTTAATTCTGCTCCTATCACTTATCAACTAACGAAAGGAAAGGCTACCTGAAAAAACAGCAACTCAAAACATTGCCGTTTACATCCAAAACGGTGAGGGATTATTGGTGAGTTGCCTCAGTCTGCCTCTGCAATCGCTACCAATAGCCTGCAAATTTAGCAAGGAGTTGGCTTGAAACGCATCTTCTGCAAATTTGAAGCAAATGAAGAAACAAGAATATGGGGCCAGGGGAAAAAAGATAATTGTTCCATTAACGCCACAAATTCTACTTCTGAGCATGGCACAACTTGTTGGAATATTGACTCTGGAAACTGCGTTCCAATCCAACATCTACCAGATGGGAGGGAAGACCTCTCCAAGAAGAAGTCTGTCTGTTCACAGTCACAGTAGAAAGTCTCCACCAGCCACAGCCTAGGCTCCAGTTCATATTATTGTTGCCATTGGCAAAGGAAGGGAGAGGCCATCTGATAAAGCTTGACAAATGGTTTAGTCTTGTGGTCGAGCAGTTCTGAGGTTTCCATTATTGAAACAACATTGTTGGAAGAAAACCCACTTGGTTCAACGTAGCAACCCAACAAGAGGGATGCCTGAGAGCCAAAGTGCAACATCTGACCCTGATCAGTTCTACTTATGGCTACTATAACGTGAGCAAGGGTGGAGCTGATATTTAAAGATGTTCCAAAGAGCATCCAACCCTGTGGTTTTAGATAAGTGGGCGCCATTTTGTTTGACCTTATAATAAGCTGACAGTTACACTTTTATCAGATCCCTCCACTTTTCTTTGCCACAAGTAGTCTGGTTGCCACATTGAATAGTTTTAGACATCTAAAATCAAAGTCTGAAGAAAGGTCTTAACCTAAAATGTTACCTATCTAGAGGCAAGAGCCAAGAAAATAGGTGCAGGAGTAGGCCATTCGGCCCTTCGAGCCTGCACCGCCATTCTATATGATCATGGCTGATCATCCAATTCAGTATCCTGTACCTGCCTTCTCTCCATACCCCCTGATCGCTTTAGCCACAAGGGCCACATCTAACTCCCTCTTAAATAAAACTTTGTAACTCTCCTTCATGCTGAAAAATGCCCACCAGTAAAAAAAGGTCCCCATGGAAAAGATTGATACTTTTTTTACTCCTGGGTTTAGTCGAAGTAGGTCATAGTAGGTCAGCATGTTATTCGTAGATAATCAAGGGTTGTCGAAGGTAGTCGTAGATAGTCTTCAACATAGTCAAAGGGAGGTCGAATGAGGTCGAAGGAGGTCGTCTTCACTCTCCACTATTCGGTGTCCAATTTTCCCGTGGCTAGTCGAAGCTAGTCTTCAACATAGTTGAAGGAGGTGGAAGGAGGTCTTCTACATAGTCGAAGGAGGTCTTCAACATGACATTTTTGAAACAACATTGTTCCACCATAGGAGACCTCTCACGACCATACAGCCTGTATGGTCTTGAGAGGTATCCTATAATCGTGAGAGGTCTCTAAAGAGTCGTAGCGTCTTTCTGGTTGCCGCTGAATTTTCAACATGTTAAACATTTCGGCGACCTATGACGGAGCCGGCAGTCGCCTGTAAAGGTTGCGTAAGTGGGACAGGCCCTTAACAGTATACTACACACTAGGGCCAATTTACCATTTTTACTGAAGCCAATTAACCAACAAACCTGCCTGTCTTTGGAGTGTGGGAGGAAACCAGAGCACCCAGAAATATCCACGCAGGTCACTGGGAGAACATACAAACTCTGTACAGAGACCACCCATAGTCAGGATCGAACCCGGGTATCAGACACTGAAAGGCAGCGACTCTACCACTGCGCCACCGTACTGCTCTTCTGTGCCAAGTGCCCAAATGGAGTACTCAATTCCCTGATCTTCCAGAAATCTAGCTACTTTATCTTCAAATACCTCGAGTGATCTAGCCTGCGCATCTACCTGCGGTAGAGAATTGAAAAGATATATTACCTTCAGCAAAAAGTTCTTAACCCCTTGACCCCATGATCTGTTTCCATCAGATCATCTCTTCATTCTCCAAAGTACAAAGAATATAGGGCGCAATGTGCTGGAGTAACTCAGCAGGTCAGGCAGCATTCCTGCAGACCATGGATAGGTGACGTTTCAGGTTGTTACCCTTCTTCAGGACCGATAGACGCTGCTTGACCCGCTGAGTGACTCCAGCACTTTTAAAGTACAAAGTAATCTTCAAACCAAACCTGAAGACATTGTTAACTGGGTTCATTTTCCATTAATCTATGCTTTACTCTGGCATTCAATGGAAGACTTCATGGTGGGACAGATGGGGATGGATTTGCCAGCATCTCTGGAGAGCAGGAATAGGTGAAGTTTCAGGTCCAAACCTTTCTTCAGCATGTGCAACCAGCATCTGCAGTTGCTTCCTACTGAGCTCACTCACTCACGTACTCACTCACCCACCTACTCGCTCACTCACTGCTTGACCTACTTGGGTTTTCACCGAGACCTTCAGTTTCCTCCCACACTCCAAAGACAATCAGGTATGTGGGTTAATTGGCTAGGTAAATGTAACAATTGTCCCTAGTGTGTGTAGATCGCTGGTCGGTACGGACCCGTTGGGCCGAAGGGCCTGTTCCCGCGCTGTATCCCTAAACTAAACTAAATCAGAAAATGATGAGAATGTATAGTTTGGCAATCCATATTTCATGAGACAGATAGGACAGTGGCATTGATGAGGCTTTTGGATAGGCACGTGGATATGCAGGTAATAAGAGGAATATGGATTAAGTGCAAGCTGTTAAGGGTTGGTCACGGTATTATGTTCAGCACTGGCAATGTAGCCGAAGGGCCTGTTCCTGTGCTGTACTCTTCTATTCTTAAACAGGATAATTTATTCATCTGACAACAGTTTACTTAATGTCACCCAGTTGAATTGAAACAGCAACAAATGATGTTATTTCACCGAGTAAGCTCACTATTTAGCTGGTGACCTTTTCAAGCATCAATGTTAGCTGCATTTTGTGAGACACTAAATGAGTACAAAATTAATTCAATACTTCTGGATGGATAACAGCGCATCATCAGATTAACAGACCCTGGAGGAGTTCAGCGAAGTTGAGAACGGGAG
Source organism: Leucoraja erinaceus (assembly GCF_028641065.1). NCBI lineage: Eukaryota > Metazoa > Chordata > Chondrichthyes > Rajiformes > Rajidae > Leucoraja > Leucoraja erinaceus. The sequence continues at coordinate 81,257,458 of NC_073381.1, forward strand.
TTGACAGCTACCCCCAGGGGGGGAATTACTCAACATCTCCCCCTCCGCACAAATAACTAAACTGGGGGGTGGGGGGGTGGGGGTTGTTTGCACTGAAGTTAATTAAATTGACACACTGAGTGGGAGGCAGGACTTGAAAGTTCAGAGTGTATGTTGAGGCATAAGACAGTCATTAATTGTTCAGTTTTAGTTTAGTTCAGAGATACAGAGCAGAAACAGGCCATTTGACCCACTGAGTCCACACCAACCAGCGATCCCCGCACGTGAACACTATCCTACACACACTAGGGACAATTTACATTTACACCAAGCCAATTAACCGACAAACCTGTACATCTTTGGAGTGCGGGTGGAAACCCACGCAGGTCACAGTGAAAACGTACAAACTCTGTACAGACAGCACCCGTGTCATAAGGAATAGGAGTAGAATTCGGCCATTCAGCCCATCAGGTCTACTCTGCCATTCAATCACGGCTGATCTATCTCTCTCTCCTAACCCCATTCTCCAGCCTTCTCCCCTCAACCTCTGACACCTGTACTAATCAAGAATCTATCTGTCTCTGCCTTAAAATATATATCTACCCATTCACTGACTTGGCCTCCGCAGCCTTCTGTGGCAAAGAATTCCACAGATTCACCACCCTAATGTATTTAGTCAAAATACATTTCTCCTCATCTCCTTCCTAAAAGAACGTCCTTTAATTCTGAGGCTATGACCTCTAGTCCTAGACTCTCCTACTAGTGGAAACATCCTCTCCACATCCATGGTTATGGATAAGTATCTACTTTCTCTTCAAATACCTAGAGTGATCTAGCCTTCACATCCATCTGCGATAGAGAATTATAAAGATATATTACCCTCTGCAAGAAGTCCTGAACCCCCTGACCACTGTACGTTTCAATAAGATCATCTCTTCATTCTTCCAAACTACAAAGAATATAGGATGCAAACTGCTGGAGTAACTCAGCAGGCCAGGCAGCATCCTTGGAGAACATGGATAGGTGACATTTTGTGTCGGGACCCTTCTTCATAGTGATGTACGCTGCCTGACCCGCTGAATTGCCCCAGCAATTTGTGCCCTTTTGTTTTGTAAAACAGCATCTGCAGTTCTTTGTTTCTCTAAAGGCTACAGATATTTATGATCTAGTAAGAGTAAAGGGGCTGTCCCACTGCGGCAACCTAATCCGTGAGTTCAGAAGAGTGTCTTCGACCTTCAAGCTCGAGGGCACTCGCCAGAAAAACCTTGAGTTGGATCGACCGTCAGCGATGAAACCGCGAGCTGGATCGACCACACACACACACACACACACACCACACACCACACACCGCAATGGCGGGGGCCAGGGAAAGCGGGGGAGCGCTGTCTGAAATTCACACCCGCGATGTACAAAAAGGTAAAAGACGGCTGCACAGCGTACGGTCCTTTACAGAGCACGGAGGACGGGGGGTGAGGGAGAGAGAGATGAGAGAGGGGGAGAGAAGGGGAGAGAAGGGGGGGAGGGGGGGGGGGGGGGTAGAAGGGGTGGAGACACTTTTAAGAAGTCAGACAACTTATAATAAAGTTTAGCGGGCATTTAAACTACCAGTCGGTTTTCCTTGGTCCTGAAAACTCCAATGAGCCAATTAAAATGCCCGGTCAGCGAAGGAGATTGCCTATGGCTGCCCTCGACTGCCTGTAACTACATAGTGACCCCACTCCACTACATTACGAGTTCAAAAGAACCGTGTCGACTCATTTTTACTCATGGAAAAATTTTCAACATGCTGAAAAAAATTTCCGCGACCTAGCTGAGGCCGCGAGTATGCGGGAACTTCCATCGAGCATGAAGGAGAGTTCCAGTGACCTTATCGGATCTCCTAGGACCACGTGTCGACCATGCTGCGAGTTTGAGTCGAAGGCAAACTCTTCTAAACTCACAGATTATGTCACCGCAGTGTGACAGCCGCTTTAAGGTGCTTCTTCAAAAACGTAATCTCCTCATTGCTTAATGATTGCCCCAGGGTGTAATTAGAGGAAAAACTGTCAGCACACACTAAAATTGTTCTGTGAATCTGACAACAACCAGTGGCAGCTGCAGATGCACAGGTAAATACTGCAACCCAAAGGCTGTCATCAATGATCTCTTGCTCTCTGCATGGCTTCACTAATGCAATCAACACTGAATCAATGTGTTGACCAGAATGCAGCCTGGATTAGAGGCTATCAGCTGCTATCAGGCATCTGAACCGTCCTAACTAGAGAATAGTCCTAACTCTAACTAACAACTAGAGAATAGTCCTGAACTCTGAAGAAGGGTCTCGACCAGAAACGTCATCTATTCTTTCTTTCCGGCGATGCTGCCTGTCCCGCTGAGTTACTCCAGCATTTTGTGTCTATCTACTATCGCCCTCATTGGAGACCCTCGGACTACCTTTGATCGGACTTTATAAGCCTTATCTTGCAGTAAACGTTATTCTCATTATTCCCTTTATCATGTACCTGTACTGTGAATGGCTCAATTGTAATCATATATTGTCTTTTGCTGACTGGTTAGCCTGCAACAAAAGCATTTTACTGTACCTCAGTATGTGATAATAAACTAAACTAAACCAGCTACAAGGAGAGGTTGGACAAAATTGGATTGTTTTGTCTGGAACGCCGGAGGATTAGGGGAGCCTGATAGAAGTATATAAAATTATGAAAGGCACAGATTCAGTGGGTAAGGCAGTATCTCTGGTGAACGTGGATAGATGATGTTTAAGATCGGTGACTAAAACAAGTTTGTTTATTTCCTAGTTGGCCGGCAATGCAAAGCTCACACTCTGTGCCAGACATCAACATCAATGTGGCTGAGACTGCAAGAAACTGCAAGAGAATTGTGAATGCAGCCCAGACCATCACACAAACCAACCTCCCTTACACTGACTCCATCTACACCTCGCGCTGCCTCGGCAAGGCCAGCAGCATAATCAAGGATGAGTCACATCCCGGCCATTCCTTCTTCTCCCCTCTCCCACCGGGCGATAGGTACAGAATTGATCCATTCTATCAACAACTAGGGAGCGATCCTGAGTTACTATATACCTCATCAGGGACCCTCAGACTATCTTTAATCGGACTTTACTGGACTTTATCTTGCACTAAATGTTATTCCCTTTATCATGTATCTGTACACTGTGGATGGCTCGATTGTAATCTTGCAGTTTCTTGCCGTCTCAAGCTCAATAATGTTGGTGTCTGGCACTTAGTGTGAGCTTTCCATTGTCGGCCAACTGGGAAATAAATAATCTTATTCTAGTCATCTATCTTAAATTGTAATCCTGGATTGTGCTTCTGCTGACTGGTTAGCACGCAACTAAAGTTTTTCACTGTACCTCTGTACACGTGACAATAAACTAATCTAAACCAAACCGATATCATGGAACCTCTTGAGGTCACACCGTCGCCCCCATCATGCCGCAGAATCTGCCTGATCCAGTTCATCCCTTCACTATGGACCGAGACAGCACTGCCTCTTGTGTAGCCTCTGGAAAAGTCTGAAGAAGGATCCTAACCCAAAACATTGCCTATCCGTGTCTTCCAAAGATGCTTCCCGACACGCTGAGTTGCTCAAGCACTTCTAGTTTTACTAAGGTGATATTATCTTATTCATGATAATTATGGCCTTTCCTGCATTCTAGTCAGAGAATGTAAATACTCCTAGTTTAGTTTAGTTTAGAGAACCAGCGCGGAAACAGGCCCTTTGGCCCACTGAGTCCACTCACACCCGCTATCCCCGAACACTAACATAAACCTACACACACTGAGGATAATTTACAATTTTACCAAGCTAATTAACCTACAAACCTGTATGTCTGTGGAGTGTAGGAAGAAACAGGAGCACCCGGAGAAAACCCATGTAGGTCATGGGGAGAACGCACAAACTCCATACAGACAGCACGCGCAGTCAGGATCCAACCCAGGTCTCTGGCGTTGTATACCATGAACTCTACCGCTGCGTCACCATACCAGTCTTATGCAGAGCCCCTTTTTACAGTAAACCATAGGTGCTACCACAAATGCAAAGGTTCAACTGTTTTAAATCTCCTGGTACTAATGTGTTCAATATTGGTCATGCTCCTAAATGGAACCAGACTCAGAATTGGATGGCTGGCGAATTTAGAATGTATGACTATTTCTCAATTTGACAAGTAGATCATTATGAAAGGATTACTGCAATGCTAAATAGCAGCAACAGGGCAGGAGCCAAGGCACTTCCAGGTCAAAATGTACAGCTGTCTATATCGACAGAGCCAAACCTGTTAATTCCTTCAGCAGATTGACCTTGAGCAGAGTTTCATGACATTCAACAAGATTACGCACAAATTCAAACTGAGCATAATCAATCTGCACATCGGAATTTAAACAATTTGGCAAACCCCTGAAGCAGGTTTTCCAATCAGGAGAACTGTAGAAAGATCTAAATTCATAGGTTTATTCTATGTGCAGAAGTTGTAAGGAAACTGTGACTACTCGCTTGATATCTTAAGAGTTGGAATAAACTATCAAAAACTGTTCCTCAGAATTTCTTATTCATAGCTCTTTGCCTAACAGTCACTGCAATTAACAGAACATAGGACAGAGGACATAAGTTTGAGGTGAAGGGAAAAGATTTAATAGGAACCTGAGGGGTAACTTTTTCACACAAAGGTGGGTGTATGGAACGAGCTGCTAGAGGAGGTAGTTGAGGCAGGGACTATTTTAACGTTTTAAGAAACAATTAGACAGATACATGGATAGGACCGATTTGGAGGGACGTTGAGCAAATGCAGGCAGGTGGGACTAGTGTAAAATTCCAAGCTCCTTTCATTTACGTATTCCAGCTGTTTTTATAGGCTCAATGAAACAGCAAGAGCAAGAATCAAGGATTCAAAGTGAGTTTAATTGACATCTGAAATCCAACTGTATAAAAGAAACAAGTGGGCGATTGTCAGAAGTTATGACTACAAATGTGATCCAGACATCCAACAAAGTCACAGTGATTAACTGCAGATTAGCAATAGGAGCAAAGAGGTCCTTCTGCAGTTGTACAGAGCCCTAGAGTGAGACCACACCTGGAGTATTGTGTACAGTTTTGGTTCCCTAATTTGAGGAAGGACATTCTTGCTATTGAGGGAGTGCAGCGTAGGTTTACAAGGTTAATTCCCGGGATGGCGGGACTGTCATATGCTGTGAGAATGGAGCAACTGGGCTTGTACACTCTGGAGTTTAGAAGGATGAGAGGCAATCTCATTGAAACATATAAGATTGTTAAGGGTTTGGACACGCTAGCGGCAGGAAACATGGTCCCGATGTTGGGGGAGAACCAGAACCAGGGGCCACAGTTTAAGAATAAGGAGTAAGCCATTTAGAACGGAGACAAGGAAACACTTTTTCTCACAGAGAGTGGTGAGTGTGGAATTCTCTGCCTCAGAGGACGGTGGAGGCAGGTTCTCTGGATGCTTTCAAGAGAAAACTAGATAGGGCTCTTAAAAATAGCGGAGTCAGGGGAGAAGGGGAGAAGGCAGGAACGGGGTACTGATTGGGGATGATCAGCCATGATCACAATGAAGGGCTTGAAGGGCCGAATGGCCTACTCCTGTACCTATTGTCTATTGTCTATTGTTCTATAGCAATGTATATGAACCAGTTAGACAGGTACATGGGTAGGACAGGTTTGGGGGGATATGGACCAAACACAGGCAGGTGGGACTAGTGTAGCTGGGACATGTTGGCTGGTGTGGGGCAAGTTGGGCTGAAGGGCCTGTTTCCACGCTACATGACACTATAACACAAGAAGAGGCCCTTCGGCCCACAATGTTACGTGCTGAACCTGCTGCCAAGTTAAATTGATTTCATTTCCTGTACATGATCTATATCTCTCTATTCCTTCCACTTCCATGTGCCTACCTAAAAGCCCTTTAAACACCACTATCACATCTGCCTCCACCACCACCCCTGGCAATGTGTTCCAAGCTCCCATTACTGTCTGTGTAAAAAACATTCCCCCTCATCTTATGCCATGCCCTCTAGTGTTGGACATTTCCACCCTGGAGAAAAGGTTCTGAATATCTACCCTATCTATGCCTCTCATAATTTTATATCAAGTCTCCCCTCAACCTCCAACTGTCTTCTTCTTCTTGCGTATGGCGTGCACAGCCTAAAGTTGAAGGACAACTTGTGCTATTTGATCTTATTTGATTGTGCACGCATTCGTCAAAACAGGGCGGACCACATGAAAATTGCAATCTCCCACCTCAATCTCTAACTGTCGTAATAAATAGACACTAAGATGCTGGAGTAATTCAGCGGGTCGGGCAATATCTCTGGAGAACATGGATATAAATCTCTGTTTTTATAAATCTCTGAAACCTTTCTTCATAGATTTAAAATCACATAGGCACTGAACAATCTGTTTTATCTTTTCAACTTTGATATTTGATACTCCAAGCCTTAACTGGAAAACCATACTACCTAATTAAAAAAATAGTAAGGTAGCAGTATAAAGCAGCCTGACTTCCTTGGTGTTTGAGTATGTTGATTTATTTCTGTCTTGGTTTAGTTTAGTTTTGTTTAGAGATACAGCATGGAAACAGGCCGTTCGGCCCACCAAGTCCATGCTGACCAGCGGCCCCAGCACACTAACACTGTCCTACACACACTATGGACAACTTATAATTACATCAAACCAATTACCCTACAAACCTGCACGTCTTTGGAATGTAGGAGGTAACAGGAGCTTCCCAGGAAAAAATGCACGCAGGTCACGGGGAGAATTTACAAACTCAGTTTAGACAGCACCCCCAATCAGGATCAAACCTAGTCATTGGTGCTGTAAGGCAGCAATTCTACTGCTGTGCCACTGCACTATAACATTGGTGTTTAATTATTTTGACTTTGGGCAGCCAAACTGAGAGCTGCTGTCAGCAAATCTGAAAAACGAAGCACTTAGTAATACCCCATGGCAGAAAGTTCATAGCATGTGTTAGACACAACGACAATTACTTGAGGGTGGTTTCTGGATTATAATCTCTTCTCTGGTCCTGATGGCAATTATTAGCTGCTGAAACAATTATATTATTGCCCATGTAATTATTGCCACGTGTTCATTGATCTGTAGTTAATGGAAAAAATATAGTCTTGAAATGGAAGAGATGTTCGGTAATTCCCACATTATTTTGGTGGTTTTTGAGACCTTTGACAACAGAGATTCCAGGACTGTAGAGTAGCATTTTCACAAGGACTACAACATCCTTTAATCACAGAGAAACATGATTTGTAACAAACAAATTAGGGTGGCACGGTGGCACAGCGGTAGAGTTGCTGCCTTACAGTGCAAGAAACCCAGGTTCGATCCTGACCACGGGTGCTGTCTGTACGGAGTTTGTACGTTCTCCCCGTGACCTACGTGGATTTTCCCTAGGTGCTCCGATTTGAATGAATGAATAAGTTTATTGGCCAAGTATTCACATACAAGGAATTTGCCTTGGTGCTCCGCCCGCAAGTGACAACATGACAATCAGTGACAGTTAGGAATGACACATAAAACATTAAACATTAATAATAAAACATTATTGATTAAACATGTGAATTAAATAAAATACCAGAGCAAAAGGAGGCTACAGATTTTTGGTTATTGAGTAGAGCTACTACTCGTGGAATAAAGCTGTTTTATGTCTGGCTGTGGCAGCTTTGACAGTCCAGAGTCACCTTCCAGAGGGAAGTGATTCAAAGAGTTTGTGGCCAGGGTAAGAGGGGTCAGAGATGATCTTACCCACTCACTTCCTGGCCCTTGCAGTGTACAGTTCGTCAATGGAGGGAAGGTTGCAGCCAATAACCTTCTCAGCTGATCGGACGATTCGCTGCAGCCTCCAGGTGTCGTGCTTGGTGGCTGAGCCAAACCAGACCATGATGGAGAAGGTGAGGACAGATCTACGATGGCCGTATAGAATTGGACCATCATTGCCTGTGGCAGATTGTGCTTCCTCAGCTGCCGCAGGAAGTACATCCTCTGATGTGCCTTTTTGACTGTGGAGTCGATGGTAGCCCCCCACTTAAGGTCCTTGGAGATGATGGTTCCCAGGAACTTAAAAGACTCCAGAGATGTGACTGTGGTGTTGTTGATGGTGAGTGGGGTGAGAGGAGGGGGAGCTCTCCTAAAGTCTACAATCAGTTATACTGTCTTAAGAGCATTGAGCTCTAGGTTGTTGCGATGGCACCAGGATGCCAGCTGTGACACTTCCTGTCTGTAGGCAGATTCTTCCCCATCCTGGATCAGTCCAATCAGGGTTATGTCGTCTGCAAACTTGAGAAGCTTGACAGAGGTGTCTGTGGAGGTGCAGTTGTTGGTGTAGACATAGTAGAGGAGTGGGGAGAGTATGCAGCCTTGCGGTGCTTCTATGCTGAGTGTTTGCGGGTCCGAGATGTGCTTTCCCAGCCTCACTTGCTGCTTCCTGTCTGTCAGGATGTTGGTGATCCACCGCCAGAGGGGTTCAGGCACAGTCAACTCGGAAATTTTGGAGTGTAGTAGCTCTGGCATTGAATGGTGTTGAATGCAGAGCTAAAATCAACAAACAAAATCCTCGCATAGGTCTCCTGGCGGTCTAGGTGCTGGAGGATGAAGTGCAGGCCCAGGTTGACTGCATCATCCACAGATCTATTGGCCCAATATGCAAACTGCAGAGGGTCCAGCAGGAGGTTTGTGATATTTTCAGCTTGGCCAGCACAAGCCTTTCAAGGGTCTTCATGACTACAGAGGTCAGTGCGACAGGCCTGTAGTCATTAAGACCAGTAATCCTTGCCTTTTTGGGTAAAGGGACAATAGTGGAGACTTTGAAGCAGGCAGGGAGGGACAGTACAGGTTTGCAGGGACTGGTTGAAAATGTCAGGTAGACCGGTGCCAGTTGTCCGGCACAAGGCTTGAGAGTAGAGGAGGAAACATTGACCGGTCCAGGAGATTTCTGGCTTTTCTGTCTTCTGAAAAGCCTCTCCACCTCCTCTATTTATTTTGTTGATGATGGAGAAGTGATGTTGTGCAGCACAGAGGGGGTGGGTAATTGGGTGTGAAGTGGTGATTGGGGAGGTGTGGGTGTAGAAGTGTCCAGTCTTTGCAGACTGCGGTCAGGCTGTGAGTGGGTGTGAAGTGTTGGTTGGGGTGGGAAAGGGTCCAATCTGAAATGGCTGCAGTCTTGCTTTAAGTAGGTGTGAAGTGGTGAATGGGGAGGAGTGGGTGCAGAATGGTCAAATCTTTGCAGACTGGGGTCTGGCTGTGTTTGTTGGGGAGGGGGCAAGGGGGTACCAGGGTTATGTTTCTGCTTGTCAACCCTGCAGTAGAACTCATTCAGGTCGTTGGTCAGCTGACGATTGTCCAAAGAGCGGGGGGCTTTCCTCTTGTAGCTGGTGATTTCTTGCAAGACCTTCCAAACTGAAGAAGAGTCACTAGCTGAGAACTTGTTCCTCAACTTCTCAGAATACCTTTCCTTGGCAGCTCTGATTCCTCTTCTCAGCTTGTACTTTGCCTGCCTGTAGAGGTCTGCATCCCCGCTCCTGTAGGCCTCCTCTTTAGACTGTTGGAGCTGTCTGAGTTCTGCTGTAAACCAAGGCTTGTTGCTGTTGAACCAGGTCTGGGTCCTAGTTGGAATGCGACTGTCCTCTCAAAAGCTGACATATGATGATACAGGTAGACAAAAGTGCTGGCGAAACTCAGCGGGTGATGCAGCATCTATGGAGCGAAGGAAATAGGCAACATTTCGGGCAACGACTGAAGAAGGGTTTCAGCCCGAAACGTTGCCTATTTCCTTCACTCCATAGATGTTGCCTCAACCCGCTGAGTTTCTCCAGCACTTTTGTCTACCTTCGATTTTCCAGCATCTGCAGTTCCTTCTTAAATATGATGATACAGTGTCCGTATACTCATCGAGGCTTGTGGTTGCTTCCCTGAACACATTCCAATCTGTGCAGTCAAAGCACGATTGTAGGTTCTCAATGCTGGTCCACCTTTTCGTTGTTCTGGTCACAGTCTTAGCAGATTTTAGTTTCTGCCTGTAGGTCAGAATAAGGTGAACTAGACAAATGATCAGAGAGACCCAGAGCCGCCTGGGGAACAGAGCGATATGTGTTCTTGATTGATGTGTAACAGTGGTCAAGTGTTCTCTCCCCTCTGGTGGGGCAGGTAACCTGAAGTCTGTACTCTGGAAGGTCACGGCTGAGGTTAGCCTTGTTAAAGTTTCCCAAAACAATGACCGTGGAGTCTGGGAAGTCACTCTCAACCTTCATTAGCTGGTTGCGTTTGAGCCGCACGTATGCAGGCCAATTGGTTATTGAGAGAAAGTATGTTTGCCAGGAATATGCTCGGGAGTGGTGTGTGTGATCCTCGTCGCCGGAGTCGGGTGAGTGCTCCAGATCGCTACCCACGGGTCCTCCTCCATCTCAAGACCTTGAACGTAGCCACAGCCCCGCCGACAAGTATGTCCAAATAATCCAGCGAGTGAGTGAAACCCGGAACGATGTTTGGAGGTACCGTGTGTCCGATGTTTATGAGTGCCTCTCTCGTGAAAGTAATCTTTGTAGGGTTTTCACAGACGACACAAATGAACAAACACATACAAAACAGCACCCACATCCCACAGAGGTAGCGCTTTCCACCCACTGGGTTAGAGGTTTCCACCCACATCCCAAAGAGGTAGAGATTTGTGGGTTAATTGGCTATGGTAAAAATTGTCCCTAGTGTGCAGGATAGTACTAGTGCACGGGTTGATCACTGATTGGGTGCAGTCTCGGTGCACCAAAGGGCCTGTTTCCGCGCTGTATCTCTAAATCCTATCCACCCACTGACTTTCAATTGAATTACTGCTGTGGGCTTGAGCTTTGTGAGACAAGGATCCAAGTGTAATCCCGGCTGATGTTGCAGGCTATGCACAATGTTGCAGGCTAGTCCAATGAATGCATGGTGGTAAAATGATGGGAATTGTTTCAATGCTGAGCTCAGATGATAAACCAAAAAAAAAACAGATCTAGCAGGAATCAGAAATGAAGTTTCCAAGCAAACCGCTTAAGAGGTTTGTTAATGAATCAGAAGACAGTGAGTAATGAAGCCTTAGAACTACAACATCATGCTGTGATCATTCAAAATTAATTTCATGCGAATGCTGATTGTAAACTGCTGTTCACACAGCGCCACTTATCACCACCAGACATGCATCATCAATACATGCAGGGTAACGATAAGCTCATATCATAGGCAAGTTTAAGATGAAAATCACCATATGTCCAATGTTAGATCATCCGTTCAAAAATACCTGACTGTCCTTGTTTATGAAGTAATTCCAGATGTTATGGCTTTTCCACTCCATTTGTTAAGTTTAGTTTAGAGATACAGTGCGGAAATAGGCCATTCGGCCCACCGAGTCCGCGCCGACCAGCGATCCTCGCGCATTAACGCTATCCTAGGGACAATTTACAATTTTACTGAAGCTAATTAACTTACAAACCTGTACGTCTTTGGAGTGTTGGAGAAACCTGGAGCCTCCTGGAGAAAACCCATGCAGGTCACGGGGAGAACGTACAAACTCCATACAGACAGCACCCGTAATTGGGATTGAACACGAGTCTGGCGCTGTAAGGCAGCAACTCTACCCCTGCGGCACCGTGCCACCCATCTGGAAGTATATTCAATCAAACTTCTGTAGCAGCAGTTTCAGCTACAATGGTATGGTGTTCTGAACCTACCGTTGGAAGCACCGGCCTGAGGCCCAGTCAAAGCTGTCATGCCAGCCTCTTCCATGTGAAACCAGAGTGTCCTAATGCTACCTGCAGGTCGAGGTCTGCTCCACACAAGGCTGGAGCACAGATAAATACTGAAGAAGAGTCTCAACCTGAAACGTCACCTATTCACGTTCTCCAGAGATGTTGCCTGACCTGCTGCGTTGCTCCAGCACTTTGTGTCTATTTCATGTTCGGAAGTTATAAGAGCAGGATTAGGCCATTTGGCCTATCGGGTCTGCTCCACCATTCAATCATGGCTGATCTATCTTTCCCTCTCAACCCCATTCTCCTGCCTTCTCCCCGTAATCCTTGACACTCTTAAAAACTACCGGATGGCGCCAGCAATGGCTGCCTCGCCAACAGTCTGTCTGTCCCTTCCTTCTTTGTGTTTTAATAGTATGTGTTAATGTATGTTTTTAGTGTTCTGTAGCTTGTTTTATGTGAGGGGTGGGGGGTGTGGGGGGTTAGGGGGAAACTTTTTCTAATCTCTTACGTTGACGGAGATGCAATTTTTTTTTGTATCGTATCTCCATCCACACTGCGGCCTAACATCGAGCAGTTGACGGCCTTTGCTGGAGACCGACTTTTGAGAGTTCCTCCGCGGGTGCCTGCGGGCTTACCATCATGGAGCCCGCGATCCCTTTGCCAGGGATCGACCTTGGAGCTCCAACTGTGGGTACTTACGGACTTAACATCATGGAGCTCACGGTCTCTGGTCAGAGACGTACTTCGGGAACTCCAAGCCGCAGAAGCTTTGACCGCCCCGATGCGGGAGTTTTGATCGCCCCGACGCGGGAACTTCGACCGCCGGCTGCGGGAGCTTCGATCGCCCCGACTGCGGATGGTTCAACTGCCCCGACCGCAGGAAAATAAAGAAGAAGATTGGACTTTTCTACCTTCCATCACAGTGAGGAATGTGGGGAATCCGCTGCGGTGGATGTTTATGTTAACTTTTATGTAGTTGCTTTGTTTTTTTTTATGGCTGTATGGTAATTCGCATATCATTGTACCTTAATTAGTACACATGACAATAAAAGACCTTTGAAACCTTTGAATCAAAAATCTGTCAATCTGCACCTTAAAAATATCCAATGATTTGGCCTCCATAGCCGGCCGAAGCATTGAATTCTACAGATTCACCACTCTCTGAAGAAAATCCTCATCATCTCCTTTCTAAAGGCACGTCCTTTTATTATGAGGGTATGGCCCGATAAATCTTTGTGCTGATAAATACTGCAGGTCTGTGACGGGGAAAGGTGTGACAGGACGAAATCCCAGTTCAAACTGCCCTCAGTATATATTAAACAACCAGAGAAATGATTCCATTGTGTTAAGTAACTGACGACTGAGAACAACTGGCTCCGCCCAAACCATAATTAATTTTGCATTAGAAAGTCTGATCAAGTGTATCCAAGCACATAACAGGAAGCTGGGGAAGAAATTGCAGGTATCCTGGCAGAGATATTTGTATTATCTTAAACCCTGGGTATACAGGTCCACCACTGATTTTCTGACACTCTTGGTTCCAAAGAACCTTTCTACATTATCCGTTATGCTAGACCAACAGAGGTCAGGGCCTCCGAAAGGAGTCGAACGGTACCAGATCGGTCTGCATAAGCCACCCAGGGGCCGAGATACCGGCCCCGCAAAGTCGGCATCGGAAGTCTGCTATAGTAGACATTCCATATGCTAAGGGAAAATTCGACCCCTCAATCAGTTGTGGAAATTCCAATGAGATCGAGTTTGCCCGCCTCACCCGGCCTACATTTTTGGGGGGATTTCGAGGGAAATTTCAAGTGTGCTCTCGTAATTTTGTCCAGATTAAACAAGGTGCCGGACCACCAGTTGGCGGAAAATCAGTGGTGGACCTAATGTTGTGCCATCATTTAAGAAGGTCCACAAGGGCATATCAGGGATCTACAGGCATACCAGGGATCTACAGGCATCCGTGATGGATAAATTACTAGAGGAGTTTCAAAGGGAAAGGATCGACCAACATTTGGAAAGGCAAGGACTGATATTTGGGATAGTTAGCATGGTTTTGTATGTGGGAAACTATGTCTCATCAATTCAATAGCATTCTTTGAAGAGGTGACCAAGAAGATTGACGAAGGCAATACTGTAGATATTGCCAATGTGGACTTCAGCAAGGCCTTTGACAAGGTATGGCATGGTAGGCTGGTTTAGAAGGTGTGATCACACGGGTTCGAGAGTGAGCTAGCCAATGGAATACAACCGTGGCTTGGTGGAATGAGTCAGAAGGGTGCAGTAGAGGGTTGTTATTCAGGTTGGAGGCCTGTGATCACTGGTGAGTCAGTGGGATCGATACACTGATGTTTGTCTACTACATTTAGAATTTAGATGACAATGTTGTTAACATGCTTAGCAAGTTTATGGGTGGCTTCCAAATGTTGTGTCTCCCCTTTATCGAAAGAACTGCGTGATATTTCTAAATTATCTTTTGGCTGGAACTGTTCTGAAGAAGGGTTTCGGCCCGAAACGTTGCCTATTTCCTTCGCTCCATAGATGCTGCTGCACCTGCTGAGTTTCTCCAGCACTTTTGTCTACCTCCTGTTCTTTACTTAGTCTATTTTGAATTACGTTCTGGTTCTGCACTTTCTATATCACCTATAACTTTACAGACCTTAATAACATTCCTTCTCATTTAGCCCTTATAAAAAGAGGAGTGATATGAGTTTTCCTATTTTCCTTCAAAGTTCCCTCAACTGCCTTGTTTATGGACTGCTTCCAATTCTTGGATGCCTTTTTTGTATCTCGGGTACGAGTGTTAGCCTCAAGAGGTTGTCTGAACATAATAATACGCAGTTTAGAAATGAACATCTATGATTAAAAAAAAGACACAAATTGCTGGAGTAACTCAGCAAGTCAGGCCACATCTCTGGAGAACATGAACATGTGAGGTTCTCCATGTTCTTCAGAGATGCTGACTGACCCGCTGAGTTACTCCAGTACTTTCTGTCTATTTTTTTGTAAACCAGCATCTGCAGTCTATTGTTTCTACATCCATAATTAAATACTGGTTAGCATACAGAAAATAGCTAAATAAGCTTTGGATTTGCTGAGCGAAAACCTATGAAGGCCAAAGTGTTTTCCAAATAAAACCACAGCTATTTGGACACCATTTGTGAAAAGAACCACCTTATGTTTATCTAAATTAGATTCCATCTGCCTTTTCCCTTCCCACATTATTCTACAATTTATTTTGACAATAAGCTGTTTTCTCAAATTCAGCTGCTCCTAATTTAACATTGTCTGTACATTTAACCAGCTTTGAGATCTTGAATCCAAATTGTTAATTTAAATTAAAAACAGTGAGGGATCCGAGAGTATCACCATCAAAAATCTTGGTGCCTGACCAGAAACCTGAGTGGATGAACCACATCAATATTCTGAAACTGCCGGCTTGCATAACCAATTGGCAACTACATTGGACTTTCCAAATGGAAGTAAAACATTTTTTTCGGTCCATCTGAACATAAAAACAGGAATTTTCATAGAGTTATAGTCATACAGCGTGGAAACAGGCCCTTCAGCCCAACTTGCCCACACCGACCAGCATGTCCCATCCACACTAGTCCCACCTGCCTGCTTTTGGCCCATATCCCTCTAGACCTACCATATCCATGTACCTGCCTAAATGTGTCTTACATGTTGCAATAGAGAGGAGCTTGAACTCAAGCGATATGATAACTTCCTCAACTATCTCCTCCAGCAGCTAGTTCCATACACCCACTATTCCGTGTAAAATAGTCACCATGTTCAGGTTGCTTCAGGTGTGATAGAATTGGAGGGGCAAGAGCTGGAGGTGTTGCATTACTAGTCAGGGAAGATATTACAGCAGTGCTTTGGCAGGATAGATTGGAGGGCTCATCTAGGGAGGCTATTTGGGTGGAACTGAGAAGTGGGAAAGGGGTAGCAACACTTATAGGGGTGTATTATAGATCGCCAAATGGGGATCGAGAATTGGAAGAGCAAATATGTAAGGAGATAGCAGATATTAGTAGTAAGCACAAAGTAGTGATTGTGGGAGATTTCAACTTTCCACACATAGACTGGGAAACACATTCGGTAAATGGGCTGGAAGGTTTGGAGTTTGTAAAATGTGTGCAGGATAGTTTTTTGCAGCAATACATAGAGGTGCCTACTAGAGGAGAGGCAGTGCTGGACCTCCTGTTAGGAAATTAGACGGGACAGGTGGCGGAGGTATGCGTTGGGGAGCACTTCGGGTCCAGTGATCACAATACCATTAGTTTCAATATAATTATGGAGAGGGTCAGGACTGGATCTAGGGTTGAGATTTTTGATTGGAGAAAGGCTAACTTTGATGAGATGCGAAATGATTTAAAAGGAGTGAACTGGGACATTTTGTTTTATGGGAAAGATGTAGAAGAGAAATGGAGGACATTTAAAGGTGAAATTTTAAGAGTACAGAATCTTTATGTTTCTGTTCGGTTGAAAGGAAACAGTAAAAATTGGAAAGAGCCATGGTTTTCAAGGGAAATTGGACATCTTGTTCGGAAAAAGAGGGAAATCTACAATAATTATAGGCAGCATGAAGTAAATGAGGTGCTTGAGGAGTATAAGGAATGTAAAAAGAATCTTAAGAAAGAAATTAGAAAAGCTAAAAGAAGACATGAGGTTTATTTGGCAAGTAAGGTGAAAGTAAATCCAAAGGGTTTCTACAGCTATATTAATAGCAAAAGGATAACAAGGGATAAAATTGGTCCATTGGAGAGACAGAGTGGACAGCTATCTGCAGAGCCAAAAGAGATGGGGGAGATATTGAACAGTTTATTTTCTTCGGTATTCACCAAGGAGAATGATATTGAATTATGGGAGGTAAGGGAAACTAGTAGAGTAGCTATGGATACTATGAGTTTCAAAGTAAAAGAAGTACTGACACTTTTGAAAAATATAAAAGTGGATAAGTCTCCAGGTCCTGATAGGATATTCCCTAGGACATTGAGGGAAGTTAGTGTAGAAATAGCAGGGCCTATGACAGAAATATTTCAAATGTCATTAAAAACGGGAATAGTCCCCGAGGATTGGCGTACTGCGCATGTTGTTCCATTGTTTAAAAAGGGTTCTAAAAGTAAACCTAGCAATTATAGACCTGTTAGTTTGACTTCAGTGGTGGGCAAAGATACTTAGAGATAATATATATAAGCATCTGGATAAACAGGGTCTGATTAGGAACAGTCAACATGGATTTGTGCCTGGAAGGTCATGTTTGACTAATCTTCTTGAATTTTTTGAAGAGGTTACTAGGGAAATTGATGAGGGTAAAGCAGTGGATATTGTCTATATGGACTTTAGTAAGGCCTATGACAAGGTTCCTCATGGAAGGTTGGTTAAGAAGGTTCAACTGTTGGGTATAAATGCAGGAGTAGCAAGATGGATTCAACAGTGGCTGAATGGGAGAAGCCAGAGGGTAATGGTGAATGGCTGTTTGTCGGGATGGAGGCAGGTGACTAGTGGGGTGCCTCAGGGATCTCTGTTGGGTCCTTTGTTGTTTGTCATGTACATCAATGATCTGGATGAAGGTGTGGTAAATTGGATTAGTAAGTATGCAGATGATACCAAGATAGGGGGTGTTGTGGATAATGAAGAGGATTTCCAAAGTCTACAGAGTGATTTAGGCCATTTGGAAGAATGGGCTGAAAGATGGCAGATGGAGTTTAATGCTGATAAATGTGAGGTGCTACACCTTGGCAGGTCAAATCAAAATAGGACGTACATGGTAAATGGTAGGGAATTGAAGAAAACAGTTGAACAGAGGGATCTGGGAATAACCGTGCATAGTTCCTTGAAGGTGGAATCTCATATAGATAGGGTGGTAAATAAAGCTTTTGGTATGCTAGCCTTTATAAATCAGAGCATTGAGTATAGAAGCTGGGATGTAATGTTAAAATTGTACAAGGCATTGGTGAGACCAAATCTGGAGTATGGTGTACAATTTTGGTCGCCCAATTATAGGAAGGATGTCAACAAAATAGAGAGAGTACAGAGGAGATTTACTAGAATGTTGCCTGGGTTTCAACAACTGTTACAGAGAAAGGTTGAATAAGTTAGGTCTTTATTCTCTGCAGCACAGCAGGTTAAGGGGGGACTTGATAGAGGTCTTTAAAATGATGAGAGGGACAGACAGAGTTGATGTGGACAAGCTTTTCCCTTTGAGAATAGGGAAGATTCAAACAAGAGGACATGACTTCAGAATTAAGGGACAGAAGTTTAGGGGTGACATGAGGGGAAACTTCTTTACTCAGAGAGTGGTAGCGGTGTGGAATGAGCTTCCAGTGGAAGTGGTGGAGGCAGGTTCGTTGGTATCATTTAAAAATAAATTGGATAGGCATATGGATGAGAAGGGAATTGAGGGTTATGGTATGAGTGCAGGCAGGTGGGACTAAGGGAAAAAAGTTGTTCGGCACGGACTTGTAGGGCCGAGATGGCCTGTTTCCGTGCTGTAATTGTTATATGGTTATATGGTTATTCAGGTTCCCATTAAATCTCCCCCCCTTTCACCTTAAACCTATGTCCTCTTGTTCTCGATTCCCCTACTCTGAGTGTTTTTCTCTGTTATTCATGGAGTGATACAGTTTGGAAACAGGTCCTTCGGCTCTACTTGCCCACACCAGCCAACATGTCCCAGCTACACTAGCCTCACCTGCCAGCATTTGGTCCATATCCCTCCAATCCTATCCCATCCATGTACCTGTCCTCTCATGATTTTGTACACCTGTATAAGATCACCCCTCATCCTCCTGCGCTCCAAGGAATAAAGCCCTAGCCCGAACATCCTCTCCCTATAGTTCAGTCCCTCGATTCCTGGCAACATCCTGGTAAATCTTCCCTGCACTCTTTCAAGCTTGACACCATCTTTCCCATAACATGGTGATCATTGCTGAGGTGACCCGTTGTCTTGGCAAACACATTTCATTGTACCTTTGACCCTGTGTTAACCTACATATGACAAATAAAACTGAACTGAACTCAAAACTGAACATAATACTCTAATCTCACAAACATCTGATATAAGTGTAACATGACCTCCCACTTTCACAATCAGATTCTGTTTAAGTTCTTTGTAAGGACACGGAAGTGCTAACCTATTTTATATACCTAAGTCTCTAGAGAGGAGCTTGAACTCAAGCAATATGATAATAACTTCCTCATTTGCAGTCTTAGAGTTGGGAAAGCAAACAAGTTATTTTGCCAAAGATAGACACAAAGTGCTGGGTAGGCTCATCGGTGTCTGGAGAAGGTGTCATCTCAAGATACAATGTGATGAACTGTGGAACTGGTTAAATGATTAGGGTGGAGGAAGTGGGCAAGTAGGGAGGGGAAGGGAGTGTTAGTAGAAATTACTTAAAATTAGATAATTCAACGTTCATACTGCTGGGTTGTAAGCTACCCAAGCAAAATATGAGGTGCAGTTCCTCCAATTTGCGTGTTCATAAGTTCATAAGTTCTAGGAGCAGAATTAGGTCCTTTGGCCCATCAAGTCTACTCCACCATTCAATCATGGCTTTCCCTCTCAACCCCATTCTCCTGCCTTCTTCCCATAACCCCTGACGCCATGTGGCTGCCATTTTGTTGGTTATGTTGAACAGTCATGTAGCCAGCAGTGTTCTATGAAGATGGAGGCAATCAAAGACAAAAGCTCTTCACTAGATGCCTATTGTCTACATAAATTATACAGTCAATATTGCTTTTTATTGATAAACAATTGTTTTTTTGAAGGGTAAATATCTCAGATTATTTACTGAAATTAAAACAAAAATCTTCAGCATTTTTTTCCCTGTCTGCCACAGCAGATTTGCTGTTTCTTGACATGCCCAAAAGAACATTGACTCTGTGTAGTGATACTTGTACTGAACTGTACACAAAAATGAATTTCACTGTGACAAATAAAGCACTATACCATACCACATTATCCATATCTCTCCATTCCCTACATTTACAGATAAAACAATATTACAACCTTTTGTGGCATCTTCTCAATATCTCAGGGCAGCGCAGTGGCACATCTGGTAGAAATGTTGCCTCACACCTCTATACACCCGGGTTCGATCCTGACCTCGGGTGCTGTCTGTGTGGTGTTTGCACACAAAACCTTTGCAGAGAATGGGAGATCAATGCATAGAGAAAGCAAGATATATACAAAGAGGCTGAATCCAACTGACCTGGAATCAAAGATAGACACAAAAAGCTGGAGTAACTCAGTGGGACAGGCAGCATCCATGGGGGAGAGAAGGAATCAAAGCATATCTATGTGAATAACTTTGTTAGGCACTAAATGTATATTTTTTTCTTCCTTTCCAAGTTTCTGAAGTCAAAGGTTGATACCGTTCGATTTCATATTCACCATCCTATTCCAACCAACTGTTGTTCCGTGTGTGTGCCTTGTCCCTGCTCCAGTTTTATGCATCTGTCCTTAGCAACATCCTATGACAATACTCATAGAAATAGATAATCCCTTTGTCTGATAATTGCTGTTGCTGCCAGCTTCAGTGTGTATATTTCATAACATTTGATGCCTTAGGGTCATAGAGTCATAGAGTGATAGTGTGGAAACAGGCCCTTCGGCCCAACTCGCCCACACCAGCCAACAATGTCCCAGCTACCCTAGTCCCACTTGCCTGCGCATGGTCCATAACCCTCCAAACCTGTCTTATCCATATACCTGTACAACTTTCTTAAACAATGGGATAGTCCCAGCCTCAACTACCTCCTCTGGCTGCTTGTTCCATACACCCACTGCCCTCTGTGTGAAAAAGGTACCCCTCAGATTCCTATTAAATCTTTTCCCCTTCACCTTGAACCTATGTCCTCTGGTCCTCGATTCCCTACTCTGTGTAAAAGACTCTGCGCATCTACCCGATCTATTCCTCTCATGATTTTGCACACCTCTATAAGATCTCCCCTCATCCTTCTACGCTCAATGGAATAGAGACCCAGCCTACTCAACCTCTCCCTATAGCTCACACCCTCTAGTCCTGGCAACATCCTTGTTTTGAATTACAGGCCACTTACAGGAATTAAGAAATTAAAGAAGAAACGGGTGCACTTAGCACACTCCGCTCATTCAACGAATCAAAGGATTCCATTTCCCCATTGTCTGTTAATTTCTGTTTCCAATTTCCCCTGAAGCACAATACACATATGTGAATGATCGTTTGGAGTTATGATGCTAATTACATTTTTATGAGAAAGAAACAGTATGTACCTTTGGGCTTTGAAAGTCAGCAGCTGCCTTATGGAGGTTAACAGCTGCATGAGGGATGGAATTGGATGTAAAATACTCCATGATAAAATAATACAGCTCAGCTAATTGCAGCCCACACCACCCACCCAAGAATAATCATGCTAATTATATATTTTTTAATGTATGTTCCTTTCACCGATGAAACAGATAATAATAATAATAATAACCATCTTATTGACAGATCGCAACACGATGTACAAAAATTCAAAGAGCTATCGAGCATCGGAGGCTGAGGGGAGACCTGATAGAAGGCCTAGAGAAGATAAGACAGTCAAAACTTTTTTTTCCCCAATGCGGGAATGCCAAAGACTAGGGGACATAGGTTTAAGGTAAGAGGGGTAAAGATTAAAGGAGATGTGGGCTGAGGAAAAGTAAACGTAGTTTAATGCAGATGCATGTGAGGTATTGGATTTTGGAAAGTCAAACCAGGGCAGGACGTACACAGTGAATGGCAGGACCCTGGGGAGTATTGTAGAGCAGATGGATCTAGGAGTGCAGGTACATAGTTCCTTGAAGGTGGCATCACAAGTAAATGGGGTGGTCAAAAAGGCTTTCCATTCATTGGCCTTCATCAGTCGGGGTAACATTGGGACGTTGCGTTACAGTTATGTAAAACCTTGGTGAGGCCACATTTGGAGTATTGTGTTCAGTTATGGTCACCCTGCTATATGAAGGATGTTGTTAATCTGGAAAGAGTGCAGGGAAGATTTACAAGAATGTTGCCAGGACTTGAGGGCCAGAGCCAGAGTTGAGTGGTTGGGCAGGCAAAGACTTTATTCCTAGGAGCGCAGGGGTAATTGTATTGGGTTGTATAAGATCATTGGATAATGAAGAGGATTTCCAAAGTCTACAGAGTGATTTAGGCCATTTGGAAAAATGGGCTGAAAGATGGCAGATTGGAATTGGATAGGCATATGGATGAGAAGGGAATGGAGGGTTATGGTATGAGTGCAGGCAGGTGGGACTAAGGAAAAAAAAGTTGTTCGGCACGGACTTGTAGGGCCGAGATGGCCTGTTTCCGTGCTGTAATTGTTATATGGTTATATGGTTATATGAGGGGAATCAATAGGGTAAATGCAATCTTTTACCCAGAATAGAGGCAACAAGAAGCAGAGGACAAAAGTTTAAGGTGAGCGGGAAAGAAGATAATTGTTAATAGTGGCAACTTTTTCACCCAGGTGGGGAGTATATGAAATGAGCTGCCAAAGGAGGTAGTTGAGGAAGGTACTTTAACAACATTTAAAAGACATTCGGACAGGGACATGGGTAGGAAAAGTTTAGAGGGGATATGGGCCCAATACCGGCAGGTACTGTAGGACTAGTATGGATGGGTCATCTTGGTCAGCATGGACAAGTATGTATGCTGTATGACTATATGAAGAGTTTTACGAGTCTGATAATAGCGGTGAAGAATCTGTTCTTGAATCTGGTGCTACGTGCATTTAACCTTTTATATCTTCTGCGCTCTGACCCTCCCTTTCCCAGAGTCAATGGAATATCCTCGCAAAATATCGCAACATCCAGCAACTCCAACCCAGGATCTACTACTCCAAGCCCTTTTACCTCATGCCTACAGATCTCACGATGAACCCGGTGTGAATGTTAATATTGTTTGTATTGTTAAGAGCATGTGTCATCTTGAACAATATGAGGGAGAACCTGTGTGTAAGAAAGAACTGCAGATGCTGGATTAAATCGGAGGTAGACACAAAATGCTGGAGTAACTCAGCTGGTGAGGCAGCATTTATGGAGAGAAGGAATGGGTCGAGGCCTTTCTTCGGACTGAAGAAGGGTCTCGACCCGAAACGTCACCCATTCGTTCTCTCCATAGAATGCTGCCTGTCCCGCTGAGTTACTCCAGCATTTTGTGTCTATCTGAGGGAGAACCTGGCAGTATTGATCAAAAAAACAATTCCCCTATTTCACCACAATACAATGAGATAAAAACTCACTGGGCCCCATGAAGGATATAGTTGATCCATTGTTAATACGAGTTCCAATTTATGTGGAAGGAGACGAAACACCAGGAAGCAGGCTGGCTTGGCAGTCGATGCTTTTATTTTATCTTTAGAAATGCTCCAGTTATCCCTGGAGGGAGTTCTTGTGCTTTCATAAATTTATAACAGGTGTTTCTGACTTTCAATTTCCCCAGCAACCACCATGCCAACCTCAACTGGCCCTCCCACCACCTCGTCTCCCTCTAAAGATTCCAGTTTGAACCAAGGAGCTCCTTCCGTAGATAACGACAATTAATTACAAATTTAAAAACATAGACACCAATGTAAACTTGAGCTGACTGCACCTAATTATGATGATTAACTTTCTGCAGACAAAATACCAAGACATAAACACTGCTTATTTTGACACATATATCAAAGAGTACAGCACACAGCAATCAGTGGTGCAGCTGACCTGATCCATGCTGGGCACTTTGTACTATTCCCATGCATCAGCACTTGATCCAATCTTCCTCAGATCCCCAATAAAGCCTTTAGCCGAAAACTCTTCCACCGGGGAAGGTTTTTAGTTTAATTTAGTTAAGAGAACCAGAGTGGAAACAGGCCCTTCGGCCCACCGAGTCCGCACCGACCAACAATCCTTGCACATTAACACTATTCTACACACACTAGGGCCAATTTACTTTTATACCAAGCCAATTAGCCTACATACCTGCACATCTTTGGAGTGTGGGTGAAAACCAAAGATCTCGGAGAAAACCCACGCAGGTGACGGGGAGGATGTACAAACTCCGTATAGACAGCACCCGTGGTCAGGATCGAACCCGGGTCTCTGACGCTGCAAGGAAGGAACTCTACCGCTGCGCCACCATGCTGCCCCTAAAACAAGTAGAAGTCACAACTAAATGATATTGCTACTATGTACCCTAAATATGCTTCTCCTATTTTGTATCCATCTATCTAGGTTAATCAAATCTTGTTTGTAGGTTAATTCTCTTTGGTAAGTTGTAAAATTGTCCCTAGTATCGAGGATAGTGTTAGTGCACTGGTCAGCGTGGACTCGATGGGCAGAAGGGCCTGTTTGAACGCTGTATCGCTAAAGCCTAAATCTCAGCATCCTCTGTTCATTGAAATCAAACCAGCCTCTATGACCTTATCAGGTACACTCAATGATGCTTACAGATACAATGCAGGCAAATTGGTCTAGTGTAAATGGTAATCTTAGTCAGCATGGATGAATTGGCCTAAAGGGCTGTTTCCTGTGTTCATAAATTCATGTCATGGGAACAGAATAAGGCCACTCGGCCCATCGAGTCTACTCCCTCTAGTAAATCGTGGCTGATCTATCTTTCCCTCTCAACCCCATTCTCTTGCCTTCTCCCCATAACCCTTGACATCCCTGACATGAGAGCGGCATAGTGGTGCAGCGGTAGAGTTGCTGCCTGACGGTGCCGGAGACCTGGGGTTCGATCCTGACTACGGGCGTTGTCTGGGCGGAGTTTGTGGGATCTCCCTGTGACTGCAGGCGTTTTCTCCGGGTGCTCCGGTTTTCTTCCACATTCCAGACGTGCAGGTTTGTAGGTTAATTGGCTTCTTTAAATTGTCCCTGGAGCTAGGATATGGGTGATCGCTGGTCGGCACAGACTTCGTTGGGCCGAAGGGCCTGTTTCTGCACTGTATCTCTAAATTAAAAAATAAATCCTTACCAATCAAGAACCTGTCAATATCCACATTAAAAATAACTATTGACTTTGCCTCCACAGTCGTCTGTGTGACTCTCCAATTTACTGATGTGAGCTAAGTGTCCCATGTTTTGTTGCCACTTTGTCAAACTGTGCTGCCATCTCAGCTACCCTTGGGCCTGCACCGTTCCTCATACCATTGTGTGTGTCCTATCCTTATTATTCCCCCACAAACTGTCTCACCTCTTACTTAAACAGCACCAAAATATGGCAACTGTGCATTTGTGGGATGTGCAAGAGAATTTGACTGTACTGTGGATATGTGACAATAGCGACCCATTGGAGAACTATTATTGGAATTAAATTCAGAATCCATCACATCTGTCAAATAATCTTGTATGACTATTCTCCTCAGTGTCAACAACACCACCAATTTTCATGTCACTAGAAAGCAGACTGATGATACCTACTGCATTCATATCCCAATCACTTTATAACTAACAGTAAGGGCCCAAACACCAATTCCAGTGGTATACCACTGCTCACAGACTTCTAATTACAAAACTAACCCTCCATCCTTACCTTAGTTGCCAGCCAATTGTGGAAGCAATGGTCTTAGACCCCATAAGCTCAAACGTTTTAAACGGTCTCTCATTGGGGGCCTTGTCAAGGACCTTACATGTCCTTCACATCCAACGCAATACTTTCCTAAATCCACTTTGCCATTTAATACATAACTAAAAGTTTCATCTTGTATGTATATATGCATGTATGTATGTTCCCGAAATACAGCCAAAACAGTACAAGATAGCGCAACATTTTTAGGGGCGCCTTACTCACCATTCGCTTGGGGTGTGCAGCAGCAAGTTTTGTTCGATTTTACAAAGTATTTCCCTTTATAAATTTTAATTTACTGTATACTGGGCACTGCGCTCCCACGTGCCGGGCCCGTCAGCCGCGCCCGCGCAGTTGGGGGAGGTTTGCCGGGCTTGCCGCCATTTTCAGATCGCCATTTTGACTGGCGTCACAACAGGGATCTCTGGTAGCACAACAGGGACCCAACGGGTCCACGGGTCGGCTCGTATACTTATAAAATGCTTCAGGATTTTCCTTGATTTTCTTCACTTGTTCACATGACTTCTTTGTCTCCCAGTTTTTTCAGTTGAGTTTAGTTTATTGTCACGTGTACCGAGGTACAGTGAAAAGCTTTTTGTCGCATGCTAACTAGTCAGCAGAAAGACAATACATGATTATAATCGATCCATTTACAGTGTTTTGATACATGATACGGGAATAACGTTTAGTGCAAGGTAAAGCCAGCAAGACTGATCAAGGATAGTTCGAGGGTCATCAAAGAGGTAGATAGTACTTCTTAAACATCCCCTGATGCTAGTTATTCTCTTGAAGGGCTCCCCTGTTTTTAGTTCTTTACATGCTTCCATTTCCCCATTATCCAGTCCTCAATATCCCATGGCATCCAACGTTCCTTGGACTTTGTGTTTGTACCTTTCATCCTTATGGGAACATATATTGGGCCCAAACTCTCAATATTTCACTTTTGAATCACCTCCAATTGCCCTGCAAGTACCTGTCCCCAATCTAATTTTGCTTGACCCCATCTTACGGTATTCAAATCGACCCAGTACTAGTTCGCCACATACCGGCTCAAAAAAGATCTATTGCAAGCTATTAGCCCTAGAGTTGCTGCCTTACAGCTCCAGTGACCCGGGTTCGATCCTGACGACGGGTGCTGTCTGTGTGGCGTTTGCACGTTCTCCCTGTGACCGCGTGGATTTTCTCCATGATCTTCGATTTCCTCTCACACTCCAAAGACGTACAGGTTTGTAGGTTTTAATTGGCTTGGTATAAATGTAAATTGCCCCTAGTGTGTGTAGGATAGTGTTAATGTGCGGGGATCACTGGTCGGTGCAGACTCGCTGGGCCGAAAGGCCTGTTTCTGCGCTGTATCTCTAAACTAAAAAGGAAGCTCATTAAAATTACCCACCTCCCTCTAAATCTTTCACACATTGTTAATCTCAGTTAATGACGTGGAAGTTGAAATCCCCGACTACCATACTTTTTAACTCTTTCATCTTTTTGTGATCTGTCGACATATCCGCTCCTCTATCTTCCACTGATTGTTAGGAATCCTACCGATGATACCCAGCAAAGTGGAGACACAAGAACTGCAGATGCAGGAATCTTGAACAAAAACACAAAGTGTGGGAGGAACTCAATGGGTCACGCAGCATCTGCGGAGGGAATGGACAGACGATGTTTCGGGTCAGGACTGCACTTCAGACTGATCAGGTCTTTAAGAAAACACACACACACACACAAAGTGCTGGAATAACTCAGCGAGTTAGGCAGCATCTCTGGAGAATATGAATAGAGCGTTTTGGGTCGGGGCACTTCTTCAGACCGGTTGTGGTGGGGGGAGGGGGGAGATAGCTGGAAGAGAGGTGGGGGCAGGGCAAACTCTGACAAATGATAGGTGGCAAGTGATGAAGTCTTAATTCTGTCTCTGTTCTCAGACTTGATATACTTAACAAGCTCTTACCTGATTGGCACAATTGTCACACTGCTCAAGCAAAGGCCAGCATTGAGAAAATGCCAGATACCCAGCTTTCTGAAACCACACAACTCTCCAGAGCTCTCTGAAACCACTGCACTCTAGGATCATACTTTGTTTGAAATCCTAAAAAACAATACGAACATGATTGACTATTATGTGTCCTCTGAAATACTCCAGTAAGGCTTTTGTTTAAAGGCTAATTAGTGATGACAATAATGTTAGTCATGCCTGCCATGTTCGTTTTCGATAAGAAAATAATAAAAACCAGCTACTCTGGTAGCACAGCAAGAACGTTGCCACCATGAAAACCAACAACCAACTTCCAGAACAGCAGAATTATTTTTCATCACTCTCGTACAATACAGTTTAGCAGATTTGTACTTCATCACCTTAACCCCTTTCACCCTGTTGATTTTTACTGGTGCACACAACCAAACCTAGAGAGGATAATAGGAAGTAGTTCAGAAATTACAAGCAACATCATCTGTCCATTCCCTCCACAGAAGGCCGCGTGGTGATCCCAGTGTTGTCATGGATACGGGTAAATTTGCAAGGATGAAGTAGAAACATAGAAAATAGGTGCAGGAGCAGGCCATTCGGCCCTTCGAGCCAGCACCACCATTCAATATGATTAAGGCTGATCATCCTAAATCAGTATCCTGTTACTGCTTCCTCCCCATTTCCCTTGATTCCGTTAGCCGTAAGCGTCAAGTAGGTTTATTCCTTGTATTAGTTCAATCACCACCTTATGCAGACACAGTGTGCAAACTGTCTCCTTCAGGTCTTGGCCAGGTTGGACAGTGGTGATGCTAGCAAACCACTCGGTGAGGGACACTGAAGTCCCCACTCTTAAGGTATCTCCTCACATTCCATCTCTGGCATTTTAGAAACATAGAACATAGAAAATAGGTGCAGGAGTAGGACATTCGGCCCTTCGAGCCTGCACCACCATTCGATATGATTAAGGCTGATCATCCAACTCAGTATCCCATCCCTGCCTTCTCTCCATACCCCCTGATCCCTTTAGCCACAAGGGCCACATCTAACTCCCTCTTAAATATAGCCAATGAACTGGCCCCAACTACCTTCTGTGGCTGCTGCAAACCAAGATTTCGAAGAAGCATCTCTCTACTACCCTCTCTCTACGCACTAGTGGTGTGTATAGAATTTACCATATTGAAAGGACCATTTCCTTCACCATGCTTCTGGCAGTTCTTTGAAAAACTATTGAAATTAGTGCCATACCACAGGTTTTTCACCCTAGGCCCACAAATTCAAACTCTTTAAATACAGATTCAATGGAATTTTAGATCCCACTCTTTCAGGTAGTGTGTTCTACACTATAACAACAATCCATGGGAAGCATTTCCCTCAATTTCCCTGTATTTCAAATTATTTTAAGCCCATGATCTCTGGTTGCCAACTAATTATATCATAGCAACCCAATCTCTCTCACCTGTTTCATTGAAACTCCCGAGCATTTTAAATATCTTATTTTAACCATTCCATCTCTTGGGATCATAGAGCCATACAGCATGGAAGCAGATCTCCCAGCCCAACCATCCATTGCCGGCCAAGATGACACATCCAAGCTGGTCCCACCAGTCCGTGCCTGGTGCAGATCCTCTAAATCTTTCCTATCCTTGAATCTGCCCTAGTGTATTTTCAATGCTGTTATAGTACCTGCCTCAACCAATCTCAGCTTCCCTAAATACCCCAGAAAACTAAAATTTTAATTCCTTGTATCAGCTTGCTGAATCCGTGTACTCCCCTTGAGTCATTGCTGGAATCCTTAACGCTCCCAAACCAAGACCTGTGTTTGGTATTGGCTTGTTATTGTCCCGTCTACTCCATGTTTGCATACTATCCAGCTAGATCATACCGTTCATGAATACAACAGGCAGTGCAAATGAGAAAATAAATAGAGTGCAGGATGCAGTGTCACAACTACAAAGAAGATGCAGCTCTTGGTAAAATTTGAACAGACTGTAACATTGGTAAGCAAGGTTCATATTCTATAGATACAAGCAACTGCAGATACTCATTTACAAAAAAAAGACACAAAGTGCTGGAGTAACAGAGCAAATCAGGCAGCATCTGTGAAGAACATGGATGGGCGATATTTCGGGTCAGGATCATTCCTCAGATCCTCCTTCATATACTGTCCTTCGTGCAAATCAGTCTCGTCCCTGGCAGTGTTGTGCAACATTTTATTTTTGCTTGTAAATATTTTATTGCATTTCTATTTTCAGTGCTTTACAGAGATAAAAATGGTGAGAATCAAATATCATGACAGTTGTGGAGGCAGCACATTTACATGTAACTAACAAAGGAATCAGGCAAACTAGAAAGGACAAAGAGCAGAGTTCAGCTTCAACAGATATCTGACATCCGTGCAAAAATATATTGCGTTATTTTAGATCACCCTGCTACTTAAACAAATATCACCAAAATGTCAGGTTCTACACTATAACAACAATCCATGAGAAGCATTTCCTCAATTCCCTGTATTTCACATCTTTTCTAGTTTTAAGCCATGATCAAGGTTGCAACTAATTATTTATCATAGCAACCCAACTCTCTTCACCTTTTCATTGAAACTCCCGAGGAATTTTAAATATCATATTATTTTAAACCTAGTTTCCATATCTTGGGATCATAGAGCCATACAGCATGGAAGCCATCTCCCAGCGCAACCCATTCCAGTGCCGGCCAAGAGTGACACATCCAAGCTGGCGGCCTGATGTGCAGATCCTCTTAAAATCAATGATTCATATCCTTGCTTATCCTGCCCTGTGTATTTTCAATGCTGTTATAGTACCTGCCTCAACCAACCTCAGCTTCCCTAAATACCCCATAAAACTAAAATTTTAATTCCTTGCATCAGCTTGCTGAATCCGTGTACTCCCCTTGAGTCATTGCTGGAATCCTTAACGCTCCGAAACCAAGACCTGTGTTTGGTATTGGCTTGTTATTGTCCCGTCTACTCCATGTTTGCATACTATCCAGCTAGATCATACCGTTCATGAATACAACAGGTAGTGCAAATGAGAAAATAAATAGAGTGCAGGATGCAGTGTCACAACTACAGAGAAGATGCAGCTCTTGGTAAAATTTGAACAGACTGTAACATTGGTAAGCAAGGTTCATATTCTATAGATACAAGCAACTGCAGATACTCATTTACAAAAAAAAGACACAAAGTGCTGGAGTAACAGAGCAAATCAGGCAGCATCTGTGAAGAACATGGATGGGCGATATTTCGGGTCAGGATCATTCCTCAGATCCTCCTTCATATACTGTCCTTCGTGCAAATCAGTCTCGTCCCTGGCAGTGTTGTGCAACATTTTATTTTTGCTTGTAAATATTTTATTGCATTTCTATTTTCAGTGCTTTACAGAGATAAAAATGGTGAGAATCAAATATCATGACAGTTGTGGAGGCAGCACATTTACATGTAACTAACAAAGGAATCAGGCAAACTAGAAAGGACAAAGAGCAGAGTTCAACTTCAACAGATATCTGACATCCGTGCAAAAATATATTGCGTTATTTTAAATCACCCTGCTACTTAAACAAATATCACCAAAATGTCAGGCACATCTTGCAAAGGCAACAATCTTAGGAATGGAATTAGGTCTGATACAGAGTCTGAGACGCAATACCGTTTCCTTTCTTAGTATTGAACTAACTGGTCAATCTTAACTTTGGAATATTGCATGAAATAAAATTGTCAGTGAATCAGAGTGAAACTTACCTTGCAAAAATCCACTGCTTGTCGTTCAGTGATCGATGAAACAGCCGATGTTGATAATGGAACAACCATGCGCCGATGAGCAATAAATATACGTGAACAGCAATAATTCCTCACTGATCTCCTATTAGTTGAAGAATTTGAGACTAAATCTCTGGATCCTCTGCATCCAATTTACTTTTAGTGGGTTGTGATTCCTATGAACCATCGATCTGCTTGTTGATTACCGTGTGTTTAAATTGATTTAGTCACAGAATATACAAATGAAGAAGGCTTGCACAACCTTAGCTAGATTTAAAATATGGCAATGTATCAAAGCCTGGCAATATATTTAATGTACTAAAGTATATTTACAAAATGACAAGTTTAAACACTGTAATTGAATCAGGATATTGCATTTATTTTAATCTACTAAAGTGGCAGATAGCCATAAATCTTTTCATTTTGAATGTTAAGCACCCAAGCCAGATACTGGATGAATTCAGAGTATAGAAAACATAAACAGTACAGCACAAGAACGGGCCCTTTGGCCCATCATGCTGTGCCAAACATGATGCCGTTAAACTCATTTCCTCTGCCTGCATATGATCCATTTACCTCCATTCCCTGCATATTCATTAGCCAATCCAAAAGCCTCTTAAATGCCACTTAAATCTATCTCTGCCACCACCCCTGGCAATGCCTTCCAGTCACCCACCACTCTCTGTGTAAAAAGCCCCACATTTCTTTAAAATTTGCCCTTCACACCTTAGACCCATGCCATTCAGTCCTTGACATTTCTATCTTAGGAATAATGGACTAAAGTCTACTCTATTCATGCCTCTCATAATTTTATATACTTCCATCAGGCCTCCCTCAGCCTCCGACGCTCTGGAGAAAACAATCCAAGCATGGTCCACATTGGATCACTTGAGCCCCCTCAGCAATGTAACTTGTACAATATTGACTCAGCAAACTGATTTGCTGTCAACGAACTATACTGAAATTAATGAAACCCATTTCCATTCAAACACCTCTCAGCATCACCCTGAATCTGTGGTGAAAAAGATGATGATGACACACAGCATAATTTTATTTGGTTAAGGTTATTGAGGATTGGGAATTAATAAGAATTTGGTGCATATTTTAATTAAAGCACTTTAATTACAATGCCTTCTTTAATAGAATCTGCTCAACAGTATATATTTTATATTATATTGTATTGTATCGTCAACTTGTTAATCTCTAGTTTTACTTAATAACTTTACACTGCTCAATTATATGCTTGATAAATGTCATGAGACATTTATAAAATGGTTCCATATATACACAAATTAAATTGCTAAATGAACTGTACAACTGCACCTTCCTTCTCACGAGATTGAGACTTTAAAGAAATAAAATTATTGCGGAAACACCGTAAATACATATTTTTATTTTTGTACGCTAGAAAAGTCATTTTCACCGTGTTTACATTAGATGGACACGTTTAACATGAAGAACCATAACCAATTATGCAAAGTTACATATAGAGTACAACAGTCAGATATTCATTAGGAGATCAATACAAGGGAATTTTCTATCTTGAGACAAACCTGGATTCAATCATTTTTATTTGATCCCTTGAGGATCAAATAAAAGAGTACAGGCATAGTCCATTTTTCTTCCAGACTTTGAGGAAAGTTGCAGCTGGCAGCTGATCCTTTAGACAATGAGATAAAATGTGAATGTGAGATAATGATGATGACACACAGCATAATGTCACCCTTTAGCCTCTATAATGGAAAGTCATTCACATGATTTACAGGCATCTCAATATAAATCTTTAATTTAGTGTGTGTCAGGTGCTCAATGATCATCTCATTCCCATTTCATGCCGATGCCATCTACAAGGGAAAAATAATATTTTGAAAACATTTTAAAACACGGCTAATTCCATTGTTTTTCATGCAGGTGGATAGATGTCACAATATCAGCACGATAAACTACTAAAATGTCAAGACATTATGAAAAGAGTTCTGAATGAATGCAACTTTTAAGTCTCTTCATGTCATTCCCCTAACAGCCCTCATTAACCCATCAATCTGTTTACTTCATCCATATCTTATTCCCACGGAATCCCTGCCCTCACCCCATCGGAGATCGTTCCTGCCCAAGCCTCCCATACCACCTCTGGAACTTAAAAGTACCTTGTCTTTTCTCATTCTCAGTTCTGACAGAGGCTTTGACCTAAAACGTTACGTCTAGTTCTCTTCCCATAGTTGCTGCCTGACCAGCTGAGTCAGCGCTTCTTATTTCAGAATTTCATCGAGCCGTACGGTGGTGCTGCGCCAGAGACCTGGGTTCCCGACTACGGTTGCTGTCTGTACGGAGTTTGTATGTTTCCATGTGACCGAGTGGGTTTTCTCTAGGATATCTGGTGTTCTCCACACTCCAAAGACGTACAGGTTTGTAGGTTAATTGGGTTGTATAATAGTAAAAATTATCCCTAGTGTGTATAGGATAGTGTAAGTGTGCAGGAATCGTTGGACGGCCTGGACTCGGTGGGCCGAAAGGCCTGTTCTTGCACTGTATCTCTAACCTAAACTGGAAACTTTTGATGTTTAGACAATAGACAATAGGTGCAGGAGTAGGCCATTCAGCCCTTCGAGCCAACACTGCCATTCAATGTGATCATGGCTGATCATCCACAATCAGTACCCCGTTCCTGCCTTCTCCCCATAATCCCTGACTCTGCTATCTTTAAGAGCCCTATCTAGCTCCCTTTTGAAAGTATCTAGCGAACCGGCCTCCCCCACCCTCTGAGGCAGAGAATTCCACAGACTCACAACTCTCTGTGAGAAAAAGTGTTTCCTCGTCTAAATTCTAAATGACTTACCTCTTATTCTTAAACTGTGACCCCTGGTTCTGGACTCCCCCAACATTGGGAACATGTTTCCTGCCTCTAGCGTGTCCAAACCATGAGATACAGCGTGGAAACAGGCTCTTTGACCCACCGAGTCCCCGCCGACCAGCGATCCCCGCACATTAACATTTTCCTACACACACTAGGGTCAATTTAATTTTTTTTACCAAGCCAATTAACCTACAACCTGTACGTCTTTGGAGTGTGGGAGGAAACCGAAGATGTCGAAGAAACCCCAGGCAGGTCACGGGGAGAACGTACAAACTCGGTACAAACAAGCACCTGTAGTCAGGATCGAACGCAGGTTTCTGACATTGCAAGGCAGCAGCTCTACCGCTACACCACCATGCCGCCATCCAACGATTATTGATAATGTAGGGTAAAGACTCAGACTACGGATGAGAATATAAAGATGGGATTCAACTACGTGAATAGATGGAAGTATTGTTCAGTAATGGATGTATTGTTGAAGTATGGATTGAGCTATTTCAACAGCATCAATAGCCACTTAACCTGAGACATGCTCTGGGTGGGAGCAGCAGAATTCCTTCCCTGAAGAATATTAGTGAGCCATGTACGTTTTTTTTTTATGACAATCAAGTAGACATTCCATTCCGTCACAATTTTAACAGACATTTTTAAAAAAAGCAGGAATTTATAAATTCCATAACTGACATGGTGGAATTTGAATCCTTATCCCCAGATCAACAATCAGCCTCCTAGATACTAGTTCAGTGACTTAGTTACTATGCTGCTATGCTTTCGTATATCACGCTCATAGATAAAGCAAAAAAGTTATGTTACTCATATTTACAATGATTCACAAAAATAAATGTGAATGCCATGATATCCATCTTACTGTCTATATTGCAGTTTAACAAGTGCTTCTAATAATGAGCCAATAGTGGCTTCAGAACCAATAAAGTAAGCACTTTTGAACTGCTCCCAAATTTGTAAAATATCAGACGTCATACAGAAATGTTTGTTAAACTCATCTTAAAATGACTGTGTCTACCAGCAATATGCATAAGCCTTCGAAACATAGAAAAATAGGTGCAGGAGTAGGCCATTCGGCCCTTTGAGCCAGCACCGCCATTCAATGTGATCATGGCTGATCTAAAATCAGTACCCCGTTCCTGCTTTTTCCCCATATCCATTGATTCCTTTTGCCCCAAGTGCTAAATCTAACTCTCTCTTGAAAACATCAAGTGAATTGACCTCCACTGCCTTCTGTGGCAGAGAATTCCACAGATTCACAACTCTCTGGGTGAAGAAGTTTATCCTCATCTCAGTCCTAAATGGCTTACCCCCTATTCTTAAACTGTGACCCCTGGTTCTGGACTCCCCCAACATCGGGAACATTTTTCCTGTATATAGCCTGAATCTGTCTGAATCAATCCTTTAAGAATTCTATATGTTTCTATTCATGTACACAGGTTTAAGTCATTTCAAGCATCCTATTAAAACATTTTGTGAAATCCTGTGACAATGACAGGGTGTCGATTCCTATTTTGAACATCTTGTTCCGTGAGAGCAGAGAAGACACAGATGAAACCTTTCCATTCTCTTCTGTTACAGCACATTGTTATTCAATCCTTGCTAAATGTCAAATTACAAATGATTCCTTTCTCTGATTCATAGATTATCTGAGGTCCTTGCAACTCAGTCCTTACGCATTAACTCTATAGGTATTTCAGATGTTAACTTGCGTTCTTTTGAAATTTTTAGGTTTCTTACCTGCCGCTTTTAATAATTTATCATTTTTCGCACGGCATCAAAGCACTTCCATTTGTCTGGTATGTAAAAAGGTTCAAAGATATGCGGAAAAGGTGTATCATATCCACAGACTCTGCTGATTGGCGCCTCCAGGTTGAGAAAGCACTCTTCCTGTAAATTACAAGAAAATAAAATGTAATAAGAGCTGCCAGATTCGGTTACAATCAGATTTTGTTTACCAAAATCCACCTGGTTGTTTGAACACCCCCTATCAGGCACAAAGTATACTTTATGTTGTCCTTGCTCTATCTAGTGCAAGATTTTGTGAGTAAAACATGTTTTTTAATACATTACTTTTGAGTACATCTGGCCCAGAATATATGAGCAACATCGTATCATTGAGTTTATTTTTTTTCACCGTCTGACATTTCTCTGAAATGCAAATCGTGTCATGTTCCCTTATCGGCACAACACTAACCTAACTCTTGAAAGAGCAGAGTGAGTTTACAGAGAGAAAAATCACACCCCAGTACAATGATGTTTTGTGTTTAATGAGCGCAATAATGAGAAAATATCTACAATGATTTTTCAGTGATGTAAGGAACCTTCTCCATCAGGAGACTGAAAACAGAGAGCTCTGCAAAACAAAACAAGAGCACCACACTTTGTTCAATTAAAACTAATTTATGCAAAATATATGCACAAAATACTGGAGTAACTCAGCCTGAGGAAGGGTTCTGACCCGAAACGTCACCTATTCCTTTTATCCAGAGATGCTGCCTGAGCCGCTGAGTTACTCCAGCATTTTGTGTCATTCTTTGGTATTAATCAGCATCTGCAGTTCTTTCCTACAATAATTTATGCAAGTTCACTTATCAGCCGCTATTTCATTATAAGCACATCAAGTTGACCTCAACAAATGGATATAAACTCAGAAATGTGTAGTCACATTTAGAAACCAAAATTAATATTAAGAACAACATACAGAATGCAGGAGGAACTCAGCATCTCTGGAGGAAATGACCAGACAATGCTTCTGGTTGGGACCCTTCCTCACATTGATAGGGAGAAGGGGGAGAGACCTGGAAAAGCTCTTTTCCAGCTTTCTCTTCTCTACCCCAGCAGTCTGAAGAAGGGTCCAGACCCGAAACATCCTCTGCCACTTTCTGCCACAGATTCTGCCTGACCCGCTGAGTTCCTCCGGCACTTTGTGTTCCGCTCAAGATTCCAACATCTGCAGTCAACATCTGCAGTCTCCTTTAATCTATCCTCAAAAATATTGTCATGTGATATGAAGCAGAAATGTTCCATGATTTATTTTTAAAGGAAAAGGTCGGCGGGTGATAATCAGCCCTCCCTCATTAATGAGAATCTAGACAGCCACCCTGAGAATCAAATTATGAGGTCAATAATTTTCATCCAAGAATCCTCAAGAGTATTTTATTGTCATATGTCCCGAAACGGAAAATTGAAATTCTCACTTGCAGTAGTATAACAGGTATATAAACATAGTACCCAGTAGATACCGTAATAACAAAAATAAGTTCAATAAGTTTGAAGTCAGAAATCTGTGCATTTACTATGGAAGGCACAAGCGAGTGAGGCAGTTAGAAACCAATTCCTGAAATGACTCACACAAGCCCCAGGCCACACCTGCAAATGCTCAAGTTCTGAGCGTCCCTTCAATAAGCAAGGGTTCAGATTCATGCAGTTTGTTGCCCTGGGCAAAAATAAGTAAAATAATTGGCAATCAATATTTTAATGCAGACCCATCTAATCATAAAATGGTAACCGCATGGATGGCCTTTCTGCAATCTCTGCAAGAGCAAGATGGCACAGTGGCACAGCGGTAGAGTTGTTGCCTTTCAGCACCAGAGACCCGGGTTCGATCCTGACTATGGGTGCTGTCTGTGCGGAGCTTGTATGTTCTCCCTAAGACCATGTGGGTTTTCTCCGGTTTCCTTCCACACTCTAAAGGCGTACAGGTTTGTAGGTTATTTGACTTCTGTAAATTGTCCCTAGAGTTTAGGATAGTGCTAGTGTAAAGGGTGATCGCTGGTCAGCACGGACTCTCTAAAGTCTAAAGTAAAGACTAAAGCAAGTGGCTTGGCCTCCATCCTTCCTCTATATCATCACAATTTCATTTAAATACCTACTGAATTACTTTTCTGAAAACCACCAGAGAATATATTCCAGAAACTAATCACCAGCTGCAGTCAAAACATTTCCCTACATATTATCTTTGATTTTTTTTTTGGTCTATCACCCTACATCTGGACCAGTTTATTCTCAACACTTATCTAGTTTTCTACAATCCCTTTGACTTTGAATACCTCTCAAATATCCTTGAGTGGCGGTGCAGGCTCGAAGGGCCGAATGGCCTACTCCTGAACCTATTTTCTATGTTTCTATGTTTCTATCCTCTCCATCTTCCCTACTCCATGTTGAACAATCATATACTATCAGTTCCTCATTCCTAGACGTATTCCAGCAAATCTCTCGAAGGTCTTCACATCCTACTTCAAGTGGATTGGTCATAACTGAATGCAAAACATCTGTTTTTTTGGCCAAGCAAGTGCTTACGGAGCTTCTCCTAACTTACTAGCTTCTGCAATCTAAAATGAAGTAGAGTTGCTGGAAATGCTCAGCAGGCCAGACAGCATTTCTGGAGAGCAAAACACGTCAGATCATAAAACCTTACAGCACATAAACACACTGCTCAGCCCACCGTGACCATGCCAAAAATGACCATGCCAAGCTAAATTAATTTAATCTGCCTGAGCGTGATCCACTCCCTCCATTCCCTAC
This sequence comes from Leucoraja erinaceus, assembly GCF_028641065.1. Lineage (NCBI taxonomy): Eukaryota > Metazoa > Chordata > Chondrichthyes > Rajiformes > Rajidae > Leucoraja > Leucoraja erinaceus. The sequence continues at coordinate 81,295,883 of NC_073381.1, forward strand.
AGAACCAAACGCCTCTTGAGGTCAATCAACGTTCATCAAGTAGAATGTTTCTGATCTAAAACATTACTTGTTTTTCTATGTCCACAAATGTCACCTGCCTTAAATCTAATTTTCTACATCTCATCCATAGGCAGATCATCTGTGGCACTCTCTCCTCCCAATTTTACCCAGGAAAGGCATTGAGCAATGGTTCAACACATTTAAGCTGGTTTTCACCAGAAGGCGTGGCAGTGCCCCCCATCATTCACAAGCCCAAAATTGGACATATATATGGATAGGTAGGTTTAAGAGGGAATTGAACCAAATGCAGCCAAAATGGGACTAGCCTGATATGCCAACTAGGTTGGCGTTAGGGGCACTAATCTCACTCAACCTCCCCGTAGTGCAGCAGTCCTCTTCATCACCCAAATGTGTAGGAGACCATATGACTTATCTTCATTCGGGCTGCTTATATTGGCAATGTACAATAGTACAAAAATGTACAATCAGGGACTCCTATCTGAGTGATGGCTCACTTTCACTGTCAAAATGTCTTCCCCTTTACCTATTCCAAAGACTGCAGCAAAAGGACAGGCAACAAGTCAAGTTCAAGTTCAAGTGAGTTTATTGTCATGTGTCCCTGTATAGGACAATGAAATTCTTGCTTTGCTTAAGCACACAGAACATCATAGGCATTTACTACAAAACAGATCAGTGTGTCCATATACCATTATATAAATATATACACACATGAATAAATAAACTGATAAAGTGCAAAAAACAGAAAATGGTTATTATTAATCAGAGTTTTGTCCGAGCCAGGTTTAATAGCCTGATGGCTGTGGGGAAGTAGCTATTCCTGAAACTGGTTGTTGCAGTCTTCAGGCTTCTGTGCCTTCTACCTGAAGGTAGCAGAGAGATGAATGTGTGGCCAGGATGGTGTGGGTCTTTGATGATACTGCCAGCCTTTTTGAGGCAGCGACTGCGATAAATCCCCTCGATGGAAGGAAGGTCAGAGCCGATGATGGACTGGGCAGTGTTTACTACTTTTTGTAGTCTTTTCCTCTCCTGGGCGCTCAAATTGCCGATGCAACCAGTCAGCATGCTCTCTACTGTGCACCTGTAGAAGTTAGAGAGAGTCTTCCTTGACAAACTGACTCTCCGTAATCTTCTCAGGAAGTAGAGGCGCTGATGAGCTTTCTTGATAATTGCATTAGTGTTCTCGGACCAGGAAAGATCTTCAGAGATGTGCACGCCCAGGAATTTGAAGCTCCTGACCCTCTCAGCCAACGACCCGTTGATATAAATGGGGCTGTGGGTCCCCCTCCTACTCCTTCCAAAGTCCACAATCAGTTCCTTGGTTTTGCTGGTGTTGAGGGCCAGGTTATTGCGCTGGCACCATATGGACAGTTGCTCGATCTCTTCTCTATACTCTGACTCATCCCCATCAGTGATACGCCCCACAACAGTGGCGTCGTCAGCGAACTTGATGATGGAGTTCGCACTGTGATTGGCTACGCAGTCATGGGTATAGAGTGAGTACAGCAGGGGGCTGAGCATGCAGCCTTGAGGTGCTCCCGTGCTGATTGTTATCGAGGCTGACACATTTCCACCATTACGAACAGATTTCCACCAATATAAACAGACACATTTCCACCAATACGAACACACAATTAGCATGTGTTTTATATTTATTTATTTTTACAGGACGTGGATATCTCTGGCAAGGGTAGATTGCTCTTTAGATTGCAGCACTGAGATAGTTTCTTACATTTTACCGCTGTCTACAAAAAAAATTCCAAACAGCCTACATTGTAAAAGTGATGCAGTAAAACTCAGATAACCTGGCACACTTGGGACTTTGATGGTGCAGGATATTATTCCTGTTTAAACCACAACACACATTTAATTCCCTGTTTTCAGTTTCATGCTTCATGGTATGATGATAAATTTTCCAAGGAATCTGGAGAATTTAAAGGGAGCACAGGAATCAATCACGATACGATACGATACGATAAAGCTTTATTTATCCCTGGAGGGAAATTGAGTTATAAGGAAGAGCAGTTGTAAGGAAGAGTTGTAAGGAATATCTAGTGAGCCAGAGGCCGAATCAATGGGATTCCCAAATAGTTGGATTTTTTGCGAGCCAACATTATTGTTGCTCATCTTGTATTGTACATAGAAATAAATAATACTGATAACTTATCAAATCAAATGTGAGGACTACACATGAAATGGTCTCTAATCGTGGTTTACATCATCTATTATGGTGGTCCACTGGTTCAAATGATATGATGGCACCAGCCACTCGTTCCATGTACGGCAGCCTTGTGTGTACCGAAGCGTTGTCAATTACATGGCACAATACTGTCCCACAGTAGTTAAGTACAGCAATGGTATGACAATGCAGCACTCCTTATCTGGTACAGTTTCTTCTCTTCTGGACAGTCTTGCATAACTACATGCCTCCTGCCAGCCAATGGCCAGGAAAGTGCCTCTACTTTCTTGGAAGGCTTAGGACGTGGGCACGTCTCTTCTACAGATGCATCGTAGAAACATTTGTTGGAGTAATTCAGCGGGACAAGCAGCAACTTTGGAGAGAAGGAATGGGTGACATTTTGTGTTGAGACCCTTCTTCAGACTGGTTAGGGATTGGAAACAAGAGACATAAACGGTGATGTGGAGAGATAAGATAAAGAACAATGAATGAAAGATATGCAAAAAAGTAGCGATGATAAAGGAAGCAGACCATTGTTAGCTTTTTGTAGGGTGAAAATGAGATGCAAGTGTGACTTGGGTGGGGGCGGGATAGAGAAAGAGGGAATGCCAGGGCTACCTGAAGTGAGAGAAATCAATATTCATACTACTGGGCTGTAAGCTGCCCAAGCGAAATACGAGGTGCTGTTCCTCCAATTTGCGTTTAGCCTCACTCTGACAATGGAGGAGACCGAGGACAGAAAGGTCTGTGTAGGAATGTGAAGGAGAATTAAAGTGTTTAGCAACCGGGAGATCAGGTTGGTTCACGCGGGCTGACTGCAGGTGTTCCGCAAAACGATCGCCCAGTCGGCGTTTGGTTTTGCTGATGTATAAGAGTCCACATCTTGAACAACAGTACAGTAGATGAGGTTGGAGGTGGTGCAAGTGAACCTCTGCCTAAGCTGTAAGAACTGTCGGGGTCCCTGGACAGAATTGAAGGAGGAGGCATAGCGACAGGTTTTGCATCTTCTGCGGTTGCAGGGGAAGGTCCTTGGAGAGGGGGTGGTTTGGGTGGGAAGCGATGAGTTAACCAGGGAGTTGCGGAGAGAACAGTCTCTGCGGAAGGCGGAAAGGGGTGGAAAATGCGGCTATTGGTGGGATCCCGTTGGAGGATTATGTGTTCCATGCGACAGCTGATGGGGTGGAAGGTAAGGACTAGGGGGTCTCTGTTGCAACTAGGGGGAGGGGGAGCAAGGGCAGAGCTGCGGGATACTGAGGAGACAAGAGTGAGGGCCTCATTTATGATGGGTATGGGGAATCCCCATTCCCTACAGAATGAGGACATTTCAGATGTTCTAGTATGGAACACCTCATCTTGGGCGCATATGCGGTGTAGATAGTGGAATTGGGAGTAGGGGGTAGAGTCTTTGCAGGAAGCAGGGTGGGAAGAAGTGTAGTCGAGATAGTTATGGGAGTCAGTGGGTTTGTAATAGATGTCAATCATTAGTCTATTTCCTGTGATGGAGACTGTGAGATTAATAAAGGGGAGGGAGGTGTCGCAGATGGTCCAAGTAAATTTGAGTGCAGGATGAAAATTGTTGGTGTTGATGAAGAAAGTGAGTTCTGCATGGGTGCTGGAGGTAGCACTGATGTAGTTATCAATCTAACGGAGATAAAGTTCGGGGATAGGGTCAGTATACGCCTGGAACAGGGATTGTTCAACGTACCTTCTTACACAGGTTTGTTGGCTTGGTACAATTATAATTTGTCCCATGTATGTGTAGGATAGTGTTACATTGCGGGGATCACTGGACTGCATGGGCTCAGTGGGCCAAAGGGCCTGTTTCTGCACTGTATCTCTGACCTAAACTAAACTAAATCTACATTTATGGAATCAAACCATAAAAGCAATTTTACAAATTGCAATCCAAGGTTAGTCACAATGTTTTCTTCAATTCTGTCTCCAGTCTGGCTATAAAGATCCAGCATACGTTTTTTTCTTCCAATTCCAACCAGTTCCAACTGGGCTTTGGTTTCACACCTCGTATTCATTTATGATGGCTTGGAACATAGTTATTAATCACAGGAGGAAAGCATATTAAAGAAAGATTGATGTGGGGAAAAATCGGGAGAATTTGCCTGAACCTTGGGTTAAGGCTTTGTTACTAATCTAGCCATGTTTGCGCCTGAAAGTAAAAACATGAAAGTTCATTAATCGTCCAGCAAAAGATGGTGAGGATTTTAAAGTAAAATTAAAATAGTACAAAGATTTTTAGAAGCGGCACAGAGGTGCAGTGGCAGAGCTGCCGGCTTACAGCACCAGAGACCCGGGTTCGATCCTGACTGCGGGTGCTGTCTGTATTGAGTTTGTACCTTCTCCCTGTGACCGCGTGGGTTTTCTCCAGTTTCCTTCCACATCCCAAAGATATTCAGATTTGAAGGTTAATTGGCTTCTGTAAATTGTCCCTAGCATGTAGGACAGAACTAGTGACTGGTGATCGGTGGGCCGAAGAGCCTGTTTACACGCTGTATCTCTAACCTCTAAACTAAACTAAACTAAATTCTGCATAGATTTAATCAGATGGGCATCTTATTATGTACAACCCATGCAGCTGATTCAGAAAAAGTTATTTGCAATGGTGAACAAGTTCACAGGTCATATAAATCCATGTGGGTGGAATTTATTCATTGGGATTTATATGAATAGTTCCAGGATTGAAGAGATCCAGTGAGTTCACAAGAGCAACAAAAGATAAATGTCTTCCGTTCTTTGATTTCTGGTATTTATTCAACCAGACAAAGGCTTCGTTCTTGGAACAAAATGCTGTCATTATGCTCAGGCACATGCTGATTATTTTTAATAATGAACACTTTCTGACCTTTCAGACAAACTGCAGTAATGACAGATCCTTTTGATTATGTAGGGCTGGAACGAGGAGAAACCGATCACTTGGTTTGCTTTCCCAACATGAACTCTACAGGTCTGGCACTAGACTTGGTGACAGGATTGCCAAACACAGAGAACAAATAGCTCCCAGTATAGCATAATTAGACATTTCCAACACTGTGCTAAATGGATTTGCACAGTCCCTGAAACCACCAACAGCTTATGCCAAAGGGCTAAATTCAATAATCAATTATATAATTAAAGCCAATCTACTGCTGCTGTCAGGCAAGTACATAATTGGATCAGTACTATCAGGACTGAGATGAAGAAAAACCTTTTTGCCCAGAGTTGTGAATCTGTGGAATTCTCTGCCACAGAAGGCAATGGAGGCCAATTCACTGGATGTATTCAAGAGAGAGTTAGATATAGCTCTTGGGGCTAATGGAATCAAAGGATGTGGGGAGAAAGCAGGAATGGGATACTTATTTTGGATGATCGGCTATGATCAGGTTGAATGGCGGAGCTGGCTCGAAGGGCCGAATGGACTACTCCTGCACCTATTTTCTATGTTTCTATACCTCCAAAGATATATAGACACAAAATGCCGGAATAATGCAGCGAGACAGGCAGCATCTCTGGAGTGAAGGAATGAATAGATGACGTTTCCCATTCCTTCTCTGGAGATGCTGCCTGTCCCGCTGAGTTACTCCAGCAATTTGTGATTATCTATGATGTACATCAACATCTGTAGTTCCTTCCTACACTATCATACCCACCGCTCTCCCCCCCCCCCCCCCCATACATTAACACTGCTGACAACGCTTCCCAATAACACTGTATGATGCCAAATTACCCCCTACCCAATCAATATTGTATGATAGAAGGAGTAAACTCTTCTAATCTGGATCAAGTAAAAATATTCCACCATGGTAGCAGAATAGCGACTTTTTTTATTAGTTAATGCATCGGCATATCACTACTATTGGCTAACAGGAGAATGGTTTAATCAGTGCCAATTACTAATGATGGCACTAACAACTCACTTTCATCTTAGATTGACCAATATTTTTTTAAAGACAAATTATCTGCAGAAAAACAAGGGTCCGTTCATGGCTATTTGCAATATATGCTAATATTTGATTATGTCAGCCACTGGGAATTATTGTTGCTGTTGACTAGCTGTGTTATAATGATACTCATTTTATTCCAGTCGAAACCTACTTTATCGTTCAATGGTGCTTTTTAATGTTGCATGTGCAACCGCACAGCAAAACTATTTTCTCACATACAGTACAGCAAAGTATTGCTATGCCTAAGCACATCCCGAATAGCAAAGTGTACAGAAACAGTTTACTAAGCCCGCATGCCAGGAACAAAAGAGGAGCCGGCATGGATTGTCTGCCGTGAGTGGGGGGGGGGGGGGGGGGGGGGGGGGGTGGACAAAGAAGGACCCGGTGTGGAGGAACCGCCCTGTGCGAGGGAGGGAGAACAAAGGAGTACCTGGCGTGGGACACTTTGCAACTTTGTCGATGCCCTTTATGTAGCGACTCTTTGCATACCTTGGGTATCCAAAACAAAGAATTTCACTGTGACTTGTCACATGTGATAATAAAGTATTCATTCATTCATTCATTCATGCAAGTGGCACCATTTTCCAAGTCCGGGTGCATCTTCTGCGCACTAATTCCTATGAGCGGTGCCCAATCGTGGCAAGTCCCAGGCTGCCACAGGCCTCCTGCCATTGCCTAACCAGTGAACCAACATCCCTCTATTCGCTCATCCTCCATTGTGCTCCAGGGGCACCTTCCTCAGTTGAACTTGTGGTTGACATGGCCCAGTCCCCGGTTCCCTCTTCTACTGGCATTGCTCCTCGCCCGTCGCTCCATCGTCATTGTCGGCTCCATCTTCCCGCTCTTTGGTCTTCGGGGAGAAGCAGGGGCCGACTCGGTGGCTCCCCCTGCAGGCATTGATCCGCCGGTTCCTACATTGTATTATTTTGCATTGCATTACTAAAAATGCATTGCGCCCAAGAGTGCTTCAATATATTTATGGATTATGTTATGATGCTAAGAATAACCAAGCTAACTGCAGACGTTGATTATCCTTATCATTAGTTTATGCTACTTTGAATAAATAGCTATTTTATTCAAAGTAAGCAGTATTTGTTGGATTATTCATGTTCAAAGAATTGCCAAATTATGAATGGGGTTCAACTAGTTGAAGATGAAATGATCCAAGTCCAGGGACCAAATTAGTTTTAAGATGAAACTGTGGCGGTACCTGATAGCAACCCAAGGTCATGACGAACCATCGGCTCTAGAGGGCGGCGACTTGGTGGGGGAGGCGCGAGTCACGGTGTCGTTATCTGAGTTGTTATTTAAGGCCGGGCAACGCGTGTGTCAGCTGAGGAGTAGGGACCTGTATGCAGAAGAATAAACACGTCTAGAGCACACACTTGTGTCCGACTAGTTTTTGGCTGAACTCCTGGCAGTCCCCGCCACAATACTACAATTGTAATGTATGTAATAGATGGACATTTATTTTTACCTTGAAATTTCTGAAATAATCTAAGCTAAACAATATGGGTGCTTTCTGTAGCTTTCACAAGAATAATCATTCGCAAATGTGTCCAGAATCAATTCCAGATCTCCAATCACTCGACCGGGATGGAATCTGCATATAACATCTGTCAGCCTCTTGTTACCTTGTATGCAGCCAGTATAGCTATGTCAGTCATGTGGGAATGATTGTTTTCCAGGTGCAACATCCAGAACACAGAACAGGGCAGCGAAGACACAGGTTGGTCGGCCCACAATATCTGTGTCGAACATGTTGCCAAGATAAACTAATCTCATCTACCTTCCATTCCCCGCATTTCCATGTGCCTATCTAAAATGTTTCTTCAATACCATTACACCACCTCCACTCCTGCCTCCACTACCACTTCCAGGCACCCACTACAATTCGTGTACAAAATTCATCATGCACATCTCCTTTAAACTTTGCTCCACTCACCGAAAAGCTTCTTTGTAAACACGTCTTCACGCACATGGCGGTGTACCAATGACAACCCATGCTTGGTCCATTGTGAATATTAAATCTAAACTTAAATTCCTTATTCACACAAAGTTCACAGAGCAAACGGTAGGCATGCTTTAAGAATAAATACAATAACAAGTGCAAAACAGTAGAATGGTACAAGATGGTTGTGCAATCTAAAGCAGTGCAAATGAACATTAAGCCACAACAATGGAACCACGGGATGAGGTAGATTTAAGAGTGGCAGCGTATCGGGAAGAAAGTGTAAGAAATGATTGGCTCAGGAATCTGATAGCAGTGGGGAATAAGCTTTTCTTAAGTTTGCACGTTCGAGCTTTCAATTCCTGCTTCTTCTCCCAGAAGTTGGAGGAGAGAAAAGGGAATGGCCAGGGTGGCAGGCATCTTTGACGATAGTCATCTGGACAAAACTTTGAAGGATTGACTGCAGTTTGCCATTCAAAAGAGCAGCATTTGAGGGAATGTTTCTTGGGAAATAATGTGCTGCAGCCTGTAAAAACTGAGAAGTGCTTGCTGCAAGTATTGCCATCCATGCAATGGAATTCATGGCAGAATCGCCATTATGATTTAATACTGAATGAAGTAGAACTCTACATTTCTTTTTAAAAGCTAATTTTCAAGGTTAAATCTTGCAGAATAACAAACAACTTTTAAATTATAAATGGAAAAATAAATGCGTTAAAGTACACAATGGGAAGCAAATAAAATATAAATTCATTTCAGAAAGGGGTTAATGAATAAAATGGAAAGTTAGGCAAGTGTGTTTTAGGTGTGAGCAATGCATTTTAGACATGTTTTTGCATATTTTTAGTTGAATTTAGATATAGAGCACAGAAACAGGCCCTTCAGCCCACCGAGTCGGTGCCGACCGGCAATCACCATACACTAGCACTATCCTACACACTAGGAACTATTTTCCATTTTTACCAAAGCCAATTAACTTACAAACTTGTACATCGTTCAAGGTACTACATGGTAGGCTGCTCTGGAAGCTTAGATCGCATGGTATGGAGGATTAGAGGACATAGGTTTAATGTGGCGAGGAAAAGATTTAATAGGAATCTGAGAGTTAACTTTTTCATACAAAGGGCGGTTGGTGGGTGTATGGAACAAACTGCCAGAGGAGATAGTTGAGGCAGGGACTACCCCAACATTTAAGAAACAGTTAGACATGTACATGGATAGGACAGGTTTGGGGGAATATTGGCCAAACGCAGGCACGTGGGACTAGTGTAGCTGGGACTTGTTGGCTGGTGTGGGCAAGTTGGACCTATGGGCCTGTTTCCACACTGTATCACTTTATGACACTCTGACTCTATCTTTGGAATGTGGGATGAAACCAGTGGAATCCAGAGCTCCTGGGCAAAATGCACATAGTCACAGGGAGAACGTACAAACACTGTACAGACAGCACCCATAGTCAAAATCAAATTATTGTCACTGACTCTGTTGGGCAGTAACTCTGCCGCTGCGCCAATGTGCCGAAAATGGGATAGTAGAGTAATATAAAATAGAATATGTGATAGGGGTATACACACAGACAATAGGTGCAGGAGTAGGCCATTCAGCCCTTCGAGCCAGCACCGCCATTCATTGTGATCATGGCTGATCATCTATAATCAGTACCCCATTCCTGCCTTCTCCCTATATCCTTTGATTCCGCTAGCCCAAAGAGTTCTATCTAACTCACTTTTGAATGCATCCAGTGAATTGGCCTCCACTGCTTTCTGAGACAAAGAATTCCACAAATTCACAACTCTGTGTGAAAAATGTTTTCCTCATCTCAGTTTTAGATGGCATCACAATTTGCAACTCCTTTCTGTATCTCACATCTTTTGTCTTTTCATCTCCGTCCTCTGTCCAACCATTTGTCTATCAAAACCCCCCTCACTTATCCACCTATCACTTACCAAACATTTTTCCTGCCCCTCCTCCCTTCCAACTTCCACCCCGACACCCCCCGCACATACTCGGACAATCAGTCTGAAATAGAGATCCGACCCAAAATATCACCTATCCATGCTCTCCACAGACGCTGCCTGGCTCACTGAGTGATTATACAATTAAGTGAAAGGTTAATAATTTCACTCAAAGAGAGTAGTATACCCCTTACATTCTCTACAGCTGAGGTTTGTGGGCATTAGATCACTGTAAGCACATAGAGGAGAAAGATAATGTTTTTGATAGATTGGTAAATTGTGGACAATGTGGAACTGGCACAGAAGAGGATTGAGACCAGAACAGATCAGCCATGATTAAGGAATGGAGGGGCAGAGTTGATGGACCAGATGTCCTACTCCTGCTTCTAGTTTCTGATTTGTTACAGGGCATGAGCATAACCACTTCAAGTTTTGATCTCCTACTAAATTCAATGAAGTAGTCTTGATTATTTTTCTTCTGTATGCAGTTCTGGTGCTTCAAAAGTGTACCATTCAACATATGATTAATGTTGATTATCATGATAAAATAGTTTGCAACTGTTTACTCTTATATTAGTTTATATGCTGGAATTGCTCTTGTCAAATAATGCACAATTCTTTGAAACACCACTCGATATCAAAGATATTGCCCTTTGAAAATTCAGTCCCATTCAGCACAGTGCTATGAGATGCAAAACCTGCCATCTAATAATAAGTTCTCAGTGCTCAATGATTACATAGACTCCAAGCTAATAAGGTTTTTTTTTGGTTTCAGTTATTATTTTCATCAGTTAGCTTGTTCGTAACTTTCTTTCTTTTGCTGATGTACAAAAATGCAACACATATTATACCTAATTCCGTTTGTTTTCAGGTCATTTCCAATAATTGCGATATAATCAATCCTCAGCGATCAAGCAATAAAAAAAAATATGAGCTTATTCTATCAGAATGAATTTTCAAGTGGATAAATTCAACGGTTTAAAAACTGATTTGTTTTCAAACAGATAAAGTGAGAAGCAAAGGAGAGTTTAATATTCTTTAAAATTTGCAAGACAGATCTTCAGCAAGTGTAATTGTATACTTGTGGGATAAACTGCCATCTAGTGCTAGAAATGCAAGGGAGAATTTTTGCTACGATTACATTTAAATCTAAAATCGTGATCTTGGTGAACAAATGAATGAGGAAATAGAACAAGTGTGAATGGGTGATCGATGGTTGGTGTGGACCTGGTGGGCCCAAGGGCTGTTTCCATGCTGTATCACAAAACTAAACAATTGGGTAAACCTGATGCTGGTCAAGAATGCAGCAATAATAAGGCTAAATTAAATAAACTTGTCGGGTACAGGAAGTTAAAACTCTCAGAACGCAGCAGGTTTCATTGGTAGGCTGCATTAAAGTGTCACTCCTCATTTACATCTTTGCTGGCCAAATTAGTGCAGTCAGTAGACCTGTTGCTGGTAGGTGAAGATTCAAAGGTCACATGCCCACCTTTAGTTATATGGGGCATTCGAGGTTCATGAGGATAGGTTTAAAAATTATATTTTAGTATTTCCAATTTTTCCTGAAAAGTTTTAATGAACATTATACTTAGTGAACAGTTAAAATTACCATCAGAGTTAAATTACCAAAGCATCCAAAGCCTGCTGGTTTTTCTCTCCACAGATGCTGCCCGAGCTGCTGAATTCCAGTATTCTCTGGCTTTATCCTATCTTAGTTAATCAACAAGATCGACAAATGATGCAGATCAGGAATGCAGCAGTGATTAGAACAACTTAACTTTCTGAAACCAACTTCGGCATGACAGTGCAGTGGTACAGTTGTGCCAGAGGCCCGGGTTTGATCCTGACTGTGGGTGCTGTCTGTACAGAGTATTTTACGTTCTCCCTGTGACCGCGTGGATTTTCTCCGGGTGATCAGATCAGAGATCAGATCAGAGATCAGATCAGTTTTATTTGTCATATGTAGGTTAACACAGGGTCAACGGTACAATGAAATGTGTTTGACAAGACAACCGGTCACCTCAGCAATGATATTACAAGGATAAAATTAAGGTAAAAAAATATAAGATTTCCGGTTTCCTCTCACATTCCAAAAGACGCACAGGTTTGAGGGTTAATTGGCTTCAGTAAAAATTGTAAATTGTCCCCAGTGTGTAGGATAATTCCAGTGTACAGGGATCGCTGGTCGGCGTGGATCGGTGGGCCGAAGGGCCTGTTTCCGCGCTGTATCTCTAAAACTAAAAACCAAAACTAAAAAGCTAACCTTATGGAGAGAGTTAAAAATCTTTTTTGCTTTGTCTTCTTAAAGTCTAAGTTAAGGATATCAAAATAAAATAAAGTCTATTCATTGGGATTGGCACGGTCATTGATACCGTTTTTCTTTTGCCCTGCTATTCTCCCAAATTCAGTTTGGATTTCAGATTTTACGGCAATGACTCATTAACTTAAGAGGATACCGGGTTGTTATGGCAACTATTTCCTGGCCCCACAATAACAGGAGTTATGACAGCAAACGCTTTTGGAAGTCTTCTCTAAACTGAAGAGATAAAAATCCCTAATGAACCTATCAATGCCTTAGTGTGACAGAACATTGATTAAAGGAAAATTGAGTTGCATATTTGATTTAATTCCTTCATGTGGTCAACCTTTGAGGATTTATTTCATTTTTCAAATCAGATTCAAGATTATCCCCATACACTTCTAACGATGTAATAATGTATTCAATGTCTGAATTTGACTGCAGCTTTTATTTAATTCAGTCTGGTTTCTTTAGTTCCTTGTTTATAGTGGCAAACCACCACTGAATTACTGGGAACACTTTCTGCCTCACTACTTCTAATTCTGCACCAATCTCCCACAATAAAGGGAGATTTCAAGTTCCATGCAAGAATATAGATATTGCAAATTTAAAACATTCCCAACATATATTCATGGATTAAAAGAAATGATTATAATAAATATGGAGTCAAAAAATCATTGCTTCAAAAAAATAAATACAGTTGAGAAAAACTGTTACCAGATTCTCCCAAAGTCTCTTATTTAATACATGGCCATGATTTTGTGTGACAGAGTCTTTCCTTTAAGAAATTAAATATTAATAAGACTAGTCATCGCCCGTGCCCGCAATCACTATTCGTTAACCATTGACAGCATCTCTCTCTCTGGCACCAGTCTGAAACTAAACCAGCCTGTTTGTAGATTGGCTGCGAGGTAAGGTCACATCCATCATTAGAAGCAGCCATTTTCGCCTGTGCTGTATTGTTGCCTCCAGCCATTCTTCAACGTACACCGCTAATACCCAGATTCATGTCCTCAGTGATCATATCCTTAGGCTTCACTCTTCCATTGGACTTCTGGTTGGCATAGGTTGACCCGGAGACATAGGTTTAGGGGGAGAAGGGAAAGATTTAATAGGAATCGGAGGGGTACCTTTATCACATAGAGGATGGTGCGTACATGGAACGAGCTGCCGGAGGAAGTAGTACTGTAACAACATTTAAAAGGCATTTGGAAAGGTATGTGGATGGGAAACAGTTAGAGGGATAAGGGCCCAAAGCAGGCAGGTGGGATGAGTGTAGATGGGGCATTTTGGTTGGCAAGGACAAGTTGGGCCAAATGAGCTATGACTCCATGGCCTCCGACATTCTACTCTTCACTAATCTTTCACTAGTTTAAAGTAAAGTGGGTCAATAAAGACAAGAAATTGCAGATGCTGGAATTAGGAGCAAAAATACACTGCCCATGACCCGCATACTTATCTATCTGGGATTCTTCAAGCCTGATTCTGGTGAACTTCTACCGCTGCACCATCGAGAGCATCCTTACCAACTGTATTACAGTATGGTATGGCAACTGCTCAGTCTCCGACCGTAAAGCACTGCAGAGGGTGGTGAAAATTGCCCAACGCACCACCGGTTCCTCGCTCCCCTCCATTGAGTCTGTCCAAAGCAAGCGTTGTCTGCGAAAGGCGCTCAGCATCGCCAAGGACTGCTCTCACCCCAACCATGGACTGTTTACACTCCTACCATCCGGGAGGCGCTACAGGTCTCTCCGTTGCTGGTCCAGCAGGTCCAGGAACAGCTTCTTCCCTGCGGCTATCACACTACTCAACAATGTACCTCGGTGACTGCCAATCACACCCACCCGCCCCGGTCACTCCTCCCACAGGAAAAACACTATGACTGTATGCATGTTAAATAGATTTATTTATTGAAATCATATTCTATGTCCCTCTTCCAGGGAGATGCTAACTGCATTTCGTTGCCTCTGTTCTGTACACTGACAATGACAATTAAAGTTGAATCTCAATCTGAATCTGTATCTGATTCACCTATCCTATTCCCTCAGTCTTCAACACCATAATCCCACCAAACATCTCCAAACTCCTGGACGTATGAGGCAGCAACCCCCTCTGCAACTGGATCCTCAACTTCCTGATCTTTTGACCACAATCAGAAAATACAGCCAACAAAACATCTTACATAGAAACATAGAAAATAGGTGCAGGAGTAGGCCATTCGGCCCTTTGAGCCTGCACCGCCATTCAATATGATCATGGCTGATCATCCAACTCAGTATCCTGTACCTGCCTTCTCTCCATACCCCCTGATCACTTTAGCCACAAGGGCCACATCTAACTCCCTCTTAAATATAGCCAATGAACTGGCCTCAACTACCTTCTGCGGCAGAGAATTCCAGAGATTCACCACTCTCTGTGTGAAAAAAGTTTTCCTCATCTCGGTCCTAAAAGATTTCCCCCTTATCCTTAAACTGTGACCCCTTGTTCTCGACTTCCCCAACATCGGGAACAATCTTCCTGCATCTAGCCTGTCCAACCCCTTAAGAATTTTGTAAGTTTCTATAAGATCACCCCCTCAATCTTCTAAATTCTAGCGAGTACAAACCGAGTCTATCCAGTCTTTCTTCATATGAAAGTCCTGACATCCCAGGAATCAGTCTGGTGAACCTTCTCTGTACTCCCTCTATGGCAAGAATGTCTTTCCTCAGATTAGGAGACCAAAAGTGTACACAATACTCCAGGTGTGGTCTCACCAAGACCCTGTACAACTGCAGTAGAACCTCCCTGCTCCTATACTCAAATCCTTTTGCTATGAATGCTAACATACCATTCGCCTTCTTCACTGCTTGCTGCACCTGCATGCCTACTTTTAATGACTGGTGTACCATGAAATGATTGAAATGAAATGATTCAATTTATTGTCATTGTCAGTGTACAGTACAGAGACAACGAAATGCATTTTTAGCATCTCCCTTGAAAGGGAGACACAGGGCGTCGCGGTGTGCCCGCGCCTGCCGCCGTAATTACATTCCATCACAGGCAAAGGTGGGTGAAGTGTCTTGCCCAAGGACACAACGACAGTATGCACTCCAAGCGGGATTTGAACCGGCTACCTTCCGGTCGCCAGCCGAACTC
The DNA here is from genome assembly GCF_028641065.1 of Leucoraja erinaceus. Taxonomy (NCBI): domain Eukaryota; kingdom Metazoa; phylum Chordata; class Chondrichthyes; order Rajiformes; family Rajidae; genus Leucoraja; species Leucoraja erinaceus. The sequence goes on from NC_073381.1 coordinate 81,311,355, forward strand.
TTAGCCCATTGTGCTATCTGTCGCCTACCATGACACCCAGGTCTCGTTGCATCTCCCCCTTTCCTAATCGGCCACCATTCAGATAATAATCTACTTTCCTATTTATGCCAAAAAGTGGATAACCTCAAATTTATGCACATTATACTGCATCTGCCATGCATTTGCCCACCACCCAGCCTATCCAAGTCACCTTGCAAACTCCTAGCATCCTCCTCACAGCCAACACAGCTCCCCAGCTTTGTGTCATCCGCAAATTTGGAGATGTTGCATAGAATTCCCTCGTCCAAATCATTAATATATATTGTAAATAGCTGGGGTCCCAGAACTGAGCCTTGCGGAACCCCACTAGTCACTGCCTGCCATTGTGAAAATTTACTCCTACTCTTTGCTTCCTGTCTGCCAACCAGTTCTCTATCCACATCAATACTGAACCCCCAATACCGTGTGCTTTAAGTTTGCATTGCAATCTCTTATGTGGAACCTTGTCGAAAGCCTTCTGAAAGTCCAGATACAACACATCCACTGGTTCTCCCTTATCCACTCTACCAGTTACATCCTCGAAAAATTCTATAAGATTCGTCACACATGATTTACCCTTCATAAATCCATGCTGACTGTCCAATGATTTCACCACTTTCCAAATGTGCTGCTATCCCATCTTTAATAACTGATTCTAGCAGTTTCCCCACTACTGACGTTAGGCTAACTGGTCTGTAATTCCCCATTTTCTCTCTCCCTCCCTATTTAAAAAGTGGTGTTACATTAGCTACCCTCCAATCCTCAGGAACTACTCCATAATCTAAAGAGTTTTGAAAATTTATCACTAATGCATCCACTATTTCTGGGGCTACTTCCTTAAGTACTCTTGGGATGCAGCTTATCTGGCCCTGGGGATTTATCGGCCTTTAATCCATTCAATTTACCTAACACCACTTCCCGGCTAACCTAGATTTCACTCAGTTCCTCCATCTCATTTGACCCCTGGTCCCCTGCTATTTCCGGCAGATTTTTTATGTCTTCCTTAGTGAAAGTAGTTATTCAATTGGTCTGCCATGTCCTTGTTCCCCATGATCAATTCACCCGTTTCTGACTGCAAGGGACCTACATTTGTTTTAACTAATCTTTTTCTCTTCACATATCTATAAAAACTTTTGCAGTCAGTTTTTATGTTTTCTGCCAGTTTTCTTTCATAATCTATTTTCCCTTTCCTAATTAAGTCCTTTGCTGGTCTATGAATTTCTCCCAGTCCTCTGGTAGGCTGCTTTTTCTAGCTAATTTGTACGCGTCATCTTTTGTTTTGACACTATCCCTGATTTCCTTTGTTATCCATGGATGCACTACCTTCCCTGATTTATTTTTTTGCCAAACTGGGATGAACAATTGTTGTGGTTCATCCATGCAGTCTTTAAATGCCTTCCATTGCATATCCACCATCAACCCATTAAGAATCAATTGCCAGTCTATCTTGGCCAATTCACGTCTCATACCCTCAAAGTTACCTTTCTTTAAGTTCAGGACCCTTGTTTCTGAATTAACGATGTCACTCTCCATCCTAATGAAGAACTCAACCATATTGTGGTCACTCCTGCCCAAGGGGCCACGCACAACAAGACTGCTAACTAACTCTTCCTCATTACTCAATACCCAGTCTAGAATAGCCTGCTCTCTCGTTGGTTCCTCTACATGTTGGTTTAGAAAACTATCCCGCATACATTCCAAGAAATCCTCTTCCTCAGCACCCTTGCCAATTTGATTCATGATAGTCCCCTACACCGTAGCCCTGCAAAGATACATTCCCAGCCCCTTTCTATAAACTCACCCAAATCCTACTCTAATTCCATTTAAAAGTTTGCAGATGACACCTGTAAATATTACCTGGATTTAGGAGGGGGACTAAAACATGTCCAGGGAACAACAGAACAGTTAACTGAACATCATTTAAAAAAAATTGAATATATATAAAACAATATAGAAAATTGATCAGCATGAGCTAGTTGGATCAAATGGCTTGCATTTATGTGCATACTCTATGGAATTTCACTGAGTATACAATAGTGGTTATTGTAATGCACATAGTTTGTAAATTGGCCATGGACAAATATTTGCCAATGGGATGTTAAATACTTTGATGCCATACTTTGTTCTTCTACATTGTTTATTGCATTTTCAAGTTTCTTGTCAAATTCAGCAACGGTAAAAATACTTCCCCGTTGATGTGTGACAGGTGAACAATGTATCTTAGTACTTGGAATTAATTGTTATAATTTGCATTCAAGACATTTTGATCAATGTAAGGAATTTAGGGTGTCAGTGCATAGGTTAGCACGAACACCTGCAAAGAAGTAACCAATTTCCAGTCTGAAGAAGTCTCGACACGAAACGTCACCTATTCCATTGCTCCATAGATGCTCTCACCCGCTGAGTTTCTCCAGCTTTTTTGTCTACAATCAATTTAATGCATGAGTTATTATTAATGCATAAAGTCCCCAGCAATCCAGTCTCGAGAATAATCCCTATTGTTGTGAATTTCTATAAAATGATAGGTAATTTAAGAATACTTCAGCGAGCCTGTGTGATAGTCCCTCATCAAGATCCTTCTGTTTTTCAAGGAAGTACATGTGCAGATCATTAATTACAACTGACATTCAACAAAGGAAGAAACACTACAATGAGGCGTCTTTTTTGATCTACACTTACACCCCATCTCATTCATCCAGGAATGTTAAGGATTCTCCTAAGGCAGGTGTTAATGAATGTTTCCCGCCTGTTTGTAGTGTATTTTGTTGTTTTCCATGTCTCTAAACTCCACCTCCCCACCACTAATCTCCATCCGTCAACTGTCTTTAATTTTTTAGATTATTTGGCTGACACATACTAATGGGTGAATAGAATTCTCCACCCACTAAATAATGGGAAAATAAAAGCCAGCGGTTTCATTTCCTAACAGAGCCATTTCCTACTCACCAATTCCAGGTTCCCACTCCCACTAGCAATTGTCTGAATTTGACCAAGTTAGCTTAGTTAGAGATACAGGCTTCTTATCAGACTAATCAAAATGTAACTATACAAACTGTTTCAAGCTCAGGCACTAAAGAACTACCGAGCCCAAAAATAGGTCAGTAATATTATTCACCAAGTAATGGCTTCTCCCACCCCAAGTTACTCTTAAAACAGTGGGGATTCACTCAGAAGACAGGTTTTGTTAAACTGGGATATGACTTTGAAAATCTAATAAGACTATGAATGTTCAGCAGCATTTTCTCCTATTCTTACCCAATTTTCTCAGATAAACAAGAACACAAATTGAAAATTGATAAAATATGTTAACACTGGGTAGGAGAAAATACACCATGTGAAGCTACTGAAAGATGTTTTGCAAACAAACATTTAAGGAAAAGCTGGAGTATTTAATAAATACGGATCAAACGGGATTTATACCCAAAAGACAATCATTTAATAATTTGAGAAGGCTTTTTAATATGTACTCTCATAAGAAGGACAATGAAGATATCTCAGTGGTCACGTTGGATGCAGAGAAGGCATTTGATCAAGTAGAATGGCAGTATTTATACAAGGTACTCCAAAAATTTAATATGGGAGAGAATTTTATCAGATGGATTAAACTACTTTATGATAGACCTACGGCAAGAATATTAACTAACAATACGCTATCTCCAAAATTTTACTTATCAAGGGGTAATAGGCAAGGGTGTGCCTTATCACCATTGCTATTTGCCCTTATGATAGAACCGCTGGCCGAAAGGATTAGAAATCACCCGAATATTCACGGATATAACAGCAAGGACTCAAAGAATAAAATTTCATTATACGCTGATGATATCCTTTTATATATTACTAATACACAAACGAGTATACCCACCTTATTAATACTAATTGAGGAATTTGGCGCTTTTTCAGGATATAGAATAAATTGGAATAAAAGCGAAATTATGTCTTTAAAACCACAGGATTCGAGACACTTACTAAAATTCCCCTTCAAAATTGCAACAGAAAAATTCAAGTACCTGGGTATTCAAATTACGAGAAGACACAAATCATTATTTAGTGCCAATTTTATACCACTATTAAATAAACTGAATGATACGATTAAATTTTGGAAAACGCTTCCACTCTCATTGATAGGTAGAATTAACGCTACAAAAATGACTTTCTTACCACAATTAATATATTTGTTTCAAGCAATCCCAATATATATTCCAAAATATTTTTTCAAAAAATTAGATTCCACTATCACTAATTTTATATGGGACTACAGAACACATAGAATTCAACGAAAGCATTTGTGCAAATCTAAAGAAGTGGGGGGTTTATCATTACCTAACTTTATATATTACTACTGGGCAGTGCATATTAAGAACATAATATACTGGTTGGATAGTTCCACTCAGCAGTTGGAGTGGATAAGAATGGAGAAAGAGGAGTGCTATCCGCACGATATAGGAACGATCCTGCTCTCACCGATAAAATTGAATAGTATAATATATAAGAAGAACCCAATTATTCACAATATAATAAGAATTTGGAAACAAATAAAAGTATCCTTGAAATTAAATAATTTATCAGTACTAACCCCACTATTGAACAACCCCGCATTCAAACCTTCTCTCATCGACAACACATATCAACAATGGGATAGACTGGGGATTAGGAAAGTAGTATGAAGTGGGCAATGTATGAAGTGGGCAAACTGTTATCATTTCAACAATTAAAATTAAAATTTAAATTGAAGGATAATCAATATTTTAAATATATACAGGTATGTGACTTTATGAAGAAACATACACATAGATTTCAAACTATATTTTTAGATCCTTTAGAAGAAGCAATGAATATTAAGGCTGATTCACAAAAATTAATATCATACTTTTATAATAATATATTAAATAGAGAATCACCCTCAACAGAAGCATTAAGGGAAGATTGGGAACAAGAGCTAATGATAAAGATCTCGAAGGATAGATGGGAAAAGTATTTGATGAATACACATAACTGTTCTATTAATGCAAGACATAATTTAATTCAATTCAAATTATTACATAGACTATATTATTCAAAAACGAGGTTGAATAAATTTTATCCAAACGTCTCTCCCAGATGCGATAAATGTTTGTTTCAAAACGCTAATATAACACACTCATTTGTTGGATGTACAAAGTTGAATAAATTTTGGAGTAATATATTTGATATATTTACAAAGATTTTCAAGTCAAGAATAGAACCCAAAACGGAATGGATTATATTTGGAATAATAGGAGAAGATACCAATTTAAATAAAGATCAAAATGTTTTTTTTAATTATGGGTTAATAATTGGAAAGAAATTGATACTTAAATTTTGGAAAAATACAACCACACCAACTGTTAAAATGTGGATTAGGAATATGATGGACATAGCACGCCTTGAAGAAATGAGACTCCGACTAATAGATAAATATGACCAATTCTTAAAGAGTTGGTCTCCTTTCATCGACTTTTTGGAATCATGTGATGCAGCGGTGCCGTAAGGATTGCTGATTTCAGTTCATGACGCGGATAGAGCTACATCTCCGAATACAGATTTGAAAAATTCTCTTTTAAGGGGCCTTCTCTTCTATTTCTACTTTCCTCTTTATCTCTTCCTTTTTTTATTTTTTATATACACACTTCACGTTTTTCTACTCTCTACCATCTATTTTTCCACTTTTTCCCCTTTCTATTGCTTTCTTTTTCTTGTTCTGCTTACTTCTTTCTTATAACATAAAACTAGAGGTTGTACATAGAATGGATTACGGTATTACATAGTCGGCACCTAAAATTAGGTGCCACTGTACTGTTTTGTGCTGTATTAACTTCTAATAAAATAAACAAAAAAAAAAAACAAAAAAAAGGAAAAGCTGGAGTAGCTCAGCGGGTCAAAGAGCATCTCTGGAGAAAAGAAATAGGTGACATTTCGGGTCAAGACCCTTCTTCAGACCAGAGAATTAGTGGTTAATGGAAGAACATAAGAAATTGAAACAGGAATTGTTATTCATGGCCTAGAGGTTGGTCTTGAACTTGATCATGGGTGATCATGTTGCTCAGCATCACTGTCTTGTAGTAATGAGATATCTGTAGAAAGGAACTTCTGGTGCTGGTTTGAATTAAAGATAGACACAAAAAGCTGGAGAAACTCAGCGGGTCAGACAGCATCTCTGGAGAAAAGGAATAGGTGTCTAACCTGCTGAGTTACTCCAGCTTTTTGTGTCTATCTAACAAGATATCTTATGATTTCCTTGATACCCAAAATTTTACAATCTCTGTCTTGCATATTCTCAGTCACTGAACCACTATATGTTTTTGGATAGTAAACTCCAAATATTCAATATTCCTTTAGCTCATCCTTTGGTACAGCCCGATTCTCCAATCTACCAATGGCATGTTGGCCTTTATAACAAGAGGATTTGAGTATAGGAGTAAAGAGGTCCTTCTGCAGTTGTACAGGACCCTGGTGAGACCACATCTGGAGTATTGTGTGCAGTTTTGGTCTTCTAATTTGAGGAAGGACATCCTTGCTATTGAGGAATTTAGAAAGATGAGAGGAGATCTTATAGAAACATATAAAATTATAAAAGTACTGGACAAGCTAGATGCAGGAAAAATGTTCCAAATGTTGGGGGAGTCCAGAACCAGGGGCCACAATCCAAGAATAAAGGGGAGGCCATTTAAAACTGAGATGAGAAAAAACGTTTTCACCCAGAGAGTTGTGAACTTGTGGAATTCTCTGCCACAGAAGGCAGTAGAGGCCAATTCACTGGATGAATTTAAAAGAGAATTAGATAGTGCTCGAGGGGCTGATGGAATCAAGGGATATGGGGAGAAGGTAGGCTGATTGTGGATGATCTGCCATGATCACAATGATTTGATTTGATTTGATTTGATTCAATTCAATTTATTGTCATTGCACTTTTCAGTGCAACAAAATGGTTTAGCCTGCAGTCATAACATAGAATAAATAACAAACACTCAACACAGTTTAAGTCACAAAGTCATTGTCTCTTCCCTCCTTGCTCTCCCTCTGCGCTGAGGCAATCCAAGCCTCCGATGTTGTGGCCCCGCTGGGTGCTGGTAGGTAAGTCCCGCGGCTGAATCCGTGCTCCACAAACGGGCCGGTTCAAACTCCGCGGCCCGGGGCGGTCGAAGCTGCCGAAGCTGCCGCCCTCCAGTCCAGCGGACGCAGCTGTAGTTGCAGGAGCTCCGGAAAACAGAACTCGAGCTCCCGATGATGTCGTCCACGGGCCCGCGGGCGAGCCTCCGAGGCTTCAAAGTCGGATTGGAAGTTGGGTCGCACCGCAACCACAGCCCCGAAGTCGACCAGCCTCGCGTTGGTAAGTCCTGGCTCTGCCTCCGCAGCCTCGAGGTCGGTCGCAGTTGGAGGCCGCCAGCTCCGCGATAGGTCTCAGCGCAGACGGACACGGAGACAGGGGATAGGGCAGGAAAGGTCGCATCCCCCCCGAAGGGTCAAAAACCATGTTACACCCACCCCCCACACATACACAACTAAATAAACCGAAATAAACTGTAAAAACGGGACAAGAGAAAACAAAAAACAGAAAAGACAAACGGACTGCAGGCTAGACGCAGCTGCAAGGCACGCCGCCACTTCCGCCACTCCGTACGCATGAATGGCGGTGCTGGCTCGAAGGGCCAAATGGCCTCCTCCTGCACTTATTTTCTATGTTTACCTCATTGCCGACATTAGACTTTGTCTCTAGAACTGTTATGGTACAATGCTGAGAAATATATTCTGCACTCTGTATCTTTCTTTCACTCTACCTATTGTATGGGTTTGGCTTGATTGTACTTATGTTTAGTATTATCGGATTTGGTCAGATAACGTGCAGAATAAAGTGTTTCATTGTATCTTGGTACATGTCACAATACTAATCCTAAACCTAAAGAAATCCTTTAAGAAACATTCAGATAGGTACATGGATAGGATAGAATTAGAGGGATATGGGCCAAAAGCAGGCAGGTGGGACTAGTTTAGATGGGGCATGTTGGTCAAAGTGAATTGGGCCGAAGGGCCTGTTTCCACCCGAAACGTCACCTATTCCTTTTCTCCACAGATGGTGTTTGACTGGCTTTTTGTGTCTACACTCATTTCTTTCTGCCTTGTATCCCACCTGCTGCATCCTATTCCATTTATTTAAGTTTAAGATTTAATCTCGCTGAAACTTCTCTGCATCTTCCTCACAACCACCCAATATTGTGGAATTAACAAATATGGGTGCATTATACTTGGTTCCTTCAGCCAAAGCATGGATAAAGATCATGTACAACTGGGGCCTCAGCACCAGACTCGGCTTCCCCAGTTACAGATTCCATCCTAAAAATGGACCCGTAACTCCATAGGAAATTGGCACAGCTCCACCATTCAATAACACCGTAGCGAATCCTCATGAAAGCAATATATCACCAGATTTTTTTGCACGACTTCAGGTTGTGCCACAATCTTTGTACAATTTTATTTTGCGCTTGTCATTGTATTTATCATTTTACTTATCATTACCATATATGCTGTTTGCTCTGTAAGCTTCATGAAAACAAGGAATTTCATATGACATTAAACTAATCGAAATTTGAATCTGAATCAGAGACTTACTTACTAAAAGTGCAACACAGCTTCAAACATATTTGAGGGTTCTGACTCCAGAGATTTCAGGGGAAAGGAATTTTAAAGACTCACAAACCTTTGAGAGAATAAATTCTTCTTTATTTAATAAAACACCTCCTCACTCTCTGAAAACTGTTTTATCTTCCTCATAGTTTGCTTTTGCATCATTTGCAAATCTGGCAACAGTACATTTGCTACCTTTCCCCAAATCATTAACAAATATTGTAAATGGCCGCCATCCCAGCACTAAAGCAGTGGGGTGCTGGAGAATTCAGAGGTTGCCAAGCTAAAAATGACTCCCTGGTCCCTAATTTTAACTGCTTTATTGTTAGGCAATCTTCTCTCCATGCTAAAATATTACCACCAACATCACCACCACTTATCTTACAAAGTAAACATTTAAGTGTCACCTAGTGGAATGCCGTTCGAAAAATACATCTAATAGTTTCCTTTATTGTCTGTGGCCGCTTCTTTTGTGATCTTGGGATACAAAACTATGAGTGCACTCAAGTCTCAATAGTTTCCCTGATGCAAACTTCTAAGTGATGACTGTATTTAATTCCTCCCTTTGTTTTAGTATTAATGGGATATTCATTCTATCATCAACTGCATGTAGACTGTTTAACTCGTCTGCTATTTCTTTGATTCCCATAACTATTTCTCCAGGTTCATTTTGAAAGGATCTACCTATACTTTGATTTTCCTCTGTTTTATTATGTACTTAAAGAAGCTCATTGCCAATTTATGTATTTCCCACTTCTTGACCTCCGTTCAGTTTACCGTTCAGGTTCCAGTTTTTGTTTTAAATTCCTCCGTTGCTGGATTTTGAATTAATCCCAGTCTTTGGGTCTACCACTAAATTTGAACAATTTACATGTTCATCTTACTGTTCATATTTTAAATTTCTCTGCCAAAAGTATACTGCAATATTTAATTCCCAATCCTGATCACGTTGTAACCATATTCGATTGCATCCATTAATTTATATTTGTGCCTTTAATTCAGCTAACCAGTTGTACAGTAAATTCTGAACACATTTGAGGAAAGCGACTTTTAAGTTATCTTTTTAAATGTTCCCCTGCTCTGACTCTAATTGGAAATGTGGTCTTATGTTGGTATATTCTCTCCGTTTCCAATGGAGTGATGCTTTATACCTTCTTAGCGGCAGCGCTGCACGTTGAGATATCTGCTCGCAAGTCCTCAAAGGGGCTTAACTAAATGGGACTTACCTGTGACTGCCAAACCAATCGGTGACATCGTACGCAAATCTTTTCTGCTACATTGTACTGAATTACAACAATTAAAAGACATGTGGACAGGTACACGAAAAAGTCTGAAGAAGGGTCTCAACCCGACACGTCATCCGTTCCTTCTTTCCAGAGATGCTGCCTGTCCTGCTGAGTTACTCCAGCATTTTGTGTCTATCTACATGCAAAAGGAAAGGTATGGAGGGATATGTGCCTGGCATAGTCAAGTGGCAGTAGCTAAGTTAGGCATTTTGGTCGGTATGGACAAATTGAACCAAAGGACCTGCTTTTAGTACTGTATAGATCGACCATTTTATATCGACTAGGGAAAGGACACTGACAATGATTAGCAATGTCTTCTTCAGTGAATTTTGAGGACTTTGCTGAGATAATGTTGGTCATGTTTTAACTGTGCCGTGAGATGCCTGTTTTTGGTGATCCTGGTTTCAGAAACCTGGGAAGCACAGGGCAGACTGAAGCCCAGTTGACCTTGGGCTTTGTGCCAGATCCGAGTCTTGATTTTCAATTATATTTCTCTACATTCAACCAAAGGTTTTGTTGGACTTTCATCATCACTATCTACTTTCGCTGACAGGTCTCCAAAAAATATGTGTTTTGTCTCCCCAAAAAAGTACATGTATGGTTCATGTTTCCCCAGGATCTCACCACAAAGATTTATTCTCAGAAGACTTTGTGGTCCTACAGGGGCAGTTTGGTGACATTGATCTTGATATTAAGTGCAAGACCTATTTTCTCGTAAGCATCAGTGGAATGGTTTAGAGCTCGGTCTCTAAACATATGCAAATGCTAGCGTTGTTTACATACTTGTTTGATGCCAATCTTAATTTAGAATGGTTCTGCTGTAGTTTAGTATAATTAATATCATGGCTTGCATGCCATCACGAAACAGGATGAACATGAACGTTTGTGGGCTGGTAAATGTGAGCGGTGTTCCACACTCCCGCTTGAAATGATAATGTCAAAGGCTCAGTGGTGCTATAAGCGGCAATGAATAGCGGCTGCCGCTGCTCCCTGGATTTTCATGCAGTCTGCCATGTGCCTGTACTCGCTGGAATTTAGAAGGAGGAGGGGGATTCTCATTGTAAAGGCCAGGATAGCGTGGATGTGGAGAGGATGTTTCCACTAAAGGGAGAGTATAGGACCAAAGGGCACACTCAAAATAAAAGGGCACACCTTTAGAAAGGAGATAAAGAGGAATTTCTGTAGCCAGAGGTTGGTGAATCTGTTGGAGCTCGGGGACGTCTCTTAGCTGACACTAACAGCAGGTACTCGGGAAGACTTGCTAACGGCAGGTACTCGGGAAGACTTGCTAACGGCAGGTAAGCTCGGGAAGACTCGTGAAGATTTTCAACATGTTGAAAAATGTCCACGAGAGCCCCGAGTACCGACGAGCGGCCATTACCATAAATCTCCGAGTTCGAATCAGGGCAAACTCAGGAGAGGTCTTGGGATGAACTCGTACCGTGGGACAGGGCTTTAAGGCATTTGGCTGAGGGAATGGGGGATGAGGGTCTTACTTTAAGAGAAGCCATGACAATAAATTATGAGAGGCATAGCGTACACAGCCAGTTCCTTCCTCCTCCCAGAGAGGAAATGTCATGTCCAGAGGGCATAACTTTAAGGCCAGGTGGAGAAAGTTGAAAGCAGATGTAAAGCCCGTCCCACTTACGTGTCCTTGGCACGCAAATTACGCGACCTCGTGGTCGTGTTGAGCCGCTAAGGTCGGGCGCGATTACATGCATATACTTAGCCATCTGGAGCGCGTGACATCATTTGAAGATGAACACAAAGCTGGAGTAACTCAGCGGGACCGGCAGCATCTCTGAAGAGAACCAATGTGTGATGTTTCGTGTCAAAACTCTTCTTCAGTCTGAAAAGAAGGGTCTTGACCCAAAAGTTCACCCATTGCTTTTCTCCAGAGATGCTGCCAGTCCCGCTGAGATACTCCTGCATTTTGTGTCTATCTTCAATTTTCTTGGCCCCGCTCTGGGAGTAGGAGTGGGGGCAGATCCGGACCACAACGGCCGTGAGCCCCAGGCCAAGTTCGGCGAAGGTGAGACGTTGTGTCACATCAGGGTCTTGGGCCTGTCTCTCTTTGGCTGTCAGTTCCGCGACAGGCCGTTGACGCGCAAAGATTTTGTTGACTACAAAAATTTCGGAGCCCCGCGCGATGGTGCGCACAACTATATACCCCTGCTAGCTTCTAAGTAGGACCGGCCCCGCGCAGCCATACAATGCCCATGCGCCTCAACACGACCACGAGGTCGCGTAGTTTGCGTGCCAAGGGCACGTAAGTGGGACAGGGCCTTAAGGGACAAGTTTTACTTTGCACAGAGAGAGGTGAAGGAAGTAGATTTGATAGTAGCATATAGATAAGCCGACACATAGATAGGGAATGGAGGGATATGGATCACATGCAGGCAGAAAGGATTAGATTATTCTGGCAAGCACGTTTAGCGCAAATTTAATGGGCCAATGGGCCTGTTCCTGTTCTTAGTTTAGTTTAGAGATATAGCGCGGAAACAGGCCCTTCAGCCCAACAAGTCCGCACCGACCTGCACATTAACACTACACTCGGGACAATTTACACCTAAACCAAGCCATTTAACCTACAAATCTGTTTGTCTTTGGAGTGTGCGAGGAAACCGAAGATCTCGGAGAAAACCCACGCGGTCAATGCGGGGTGTGTTGTTTGGAAGTGTCCACTTTTGGAAACTGAAACAAACAACTTTTGATATATCTCAATATCTCCGAACTTGGGCTCAATGTAATGGTTTTCTGATTTAAGAGTAAAAGTGGACTGGCAGCAAATAGTGAACTGGGGAGACATTTTTGAGGGAAATATGAGAAGATTAGTTGCAGACAAAAAGAGAGACTCCTGGGCACCAACGATGGCTTAGATTTCTATAAATTACATAAAGGCAGTGGATTATTTAAATGGTGATAAAATGAGAAAAATCTTTGCACAAAGGATTCTGCCAAATTAATGTTGAAAGATTGGGTTCCAACTGTGAAATGACAGGGAAAACCATAAAGCAATAAATCGGAGTTAAACGCAGAAATGGAAGGAATGACTGGAAATACTGTAATTATTCACATGCAGAAAAGTAACAAGAAATTGGGTCAAATACAAATGTCTGCAGATTACTTTGTACTATTATGAAATACAGTTGATATTGTCACGAGAGGAAGGCATTTGGCTGAAGGCACGGGGGATGAGGGTCTTACTTTAAGATAAATAAATGAAGTGAAATTTGCAGGGTTAGAGTGGAAGAGAATATTTAATGCTTTAATTCAGACCCTAGTCTGAAGAAGGATCTTGACCCGAAACATCACTTCTCTCCAGAGATGCTGCCTGTCCCATTGAGTTACTTCAGCATTTTGTGTCTATCTTCATATTTAATGCCTGTTAGCTTCAGAAAGACTATTCCAAAGCCTGCTTAGACAGCTTCCCATCTACCTTCAAACATATGACTTTCAAAACCGTTACGCCCTATATGATTCAAACCAAAAGCATTCAAAGTCAAAGTCAGTCAAAGTATCCTTCATTGCCATTCAGACCTTTTGGTCTGAACGGAATTTCGTTGCCTTGCAGTCATACATATAATAAAAAACACAACACACAATAAACACAAATTTAACATCCACCACAGTGAGTTCACCAGGCACCTCCTCACTGTGATGGAAGGCAAAAGTCTTAAGTCTTTGTCTCTTCCCTCCTTGTTCTCCCTCTGCGCTGAGGCGATCCAGGCCTCCGATGTTGTGACCCGAAGCTGCCGAAGCTGCCGCTCTCCAGTCCAGCCTGTGACCTGCGAGCTCCCGACGATGTTGTCCACTGGGCCCGCAGCCGAACCTCCGAAGTCTGTCGCCGCCGCCGGAACGCCGGCACAGCCCCGAAGTTGGCCCCAGTTGGAGGCCGCCAGTTCCACCATTGGGCTTCAGCGCAGACGGAGACGGAGACTGGGGATACGACAAGAAATGTCGCAGGCCCCCCCGAAGGAAGAGACTAAAACAAGTTTCTCCCACCCCCCCCCACACATACACAACCTAATAACTCAAATTAACTATCTAAAACAGGACAAGAAAACAACAAAAAAAGAAAGAACAGACGGACTGCAGACGAGCCGCAGCTGCTAAGGCAGCGCCGCCACTTCCATATATTCACGCATAACTTGGCCTTCGCGAGGTGTTTGTCCAGCAAACTTCAAATTTTAAATAGTCTTTTGATTCAATACTTTCCACGTTGCTTCAAGAAAAGCTGTGAACCTTAATTTCTAATTCTCTATCTCCGGAATTCTCTCAAACCTCTTTCACACTCCATTTCTCTCTCATCTCTGGAGAAAAGGAATCGGTGACATTTTGCGTCAAAGAAGAGTTTCGGCCTGAAATGTCATCTATTCCTTTTCTCCAGAAATGCTACTTGGCTCGCTGAGTTACTCTAGCATTTTGGGTCTATCTTCAAATGCTGATTAATACTGTTAACTTGATTACAGTTTGGAATCTGCAGCAAATAACATCGAGTCTGAGACCGTTTTTGTAGAAAGGGGCAGACAATGTCTCAAATAGAAAACAAGACAAAGCACAAGCTGGGATGAAAGGGAGGTTTAAGGGTTTTACGACCAATTTCAACCAAGCTTGAGCTGGGTCTGACTGCAAACATAATGGTGCGGGGAGAAAGCAAAAAGCATAGCTTTCATTATGCTAACTTTGAGATGAAGGATACACGATTCATTCATGATCTACTTGTTGGATAGGCAATAGAAAAGTACAGTAAAAGCCCAGGAGCTAGTTACAGTTCAGGTGATGATTAAGCAAGGAGATGAATTGTGGATTATTTTGTTACCTGATAACTAGAGCCAGGACGTCACAGATCACTCGAAAACTCAGATTTGCGACTAGAGCCAGCAGTAAATTTAATGAGACAAGCCTTGGGTAGTCTACACCCCAGCGGTATCAAAATTGACTTTTCTAATCTTAGACAGCCCTTGTCTTCCCCCTCCCCAGCTCTCCTTCTACTGTGTCCTCTTTTTTCCTTTCTTTTTCCCCCCCCCCCCCCCCCCCCCCCATCAGTCAGAAGAAGGGTCTATACCCGAAACGTCGCCTATTCCTTCTCTCCGTAGATGCTGCCTCACCCGCTGAGTTTCTCCAGCATTTTCTGTCTACCTTCAATTTTTCCAGCATCTGCAGTTCTTTCTTAAATAGTGCTTGGGGAAAACGGACACAGCGGGCAGCGGCACGAACTAATGAATGACCGACGGTGGCACCTTCGGTTTCGCCCCCATGGTGGAAACCTTTGTGTAAGTTATACTATGTTAACAGGCTAATAATAACATTAATATTAACGTGTTAACATAGAAAAAGTCATTGTAATCATGGCACAACTAGAGAAAATAGCACGACCTTTTAGCAAAATGGCCAAAAAACAGTCTGATTTAGGCACTCGATCGTGAAAAAGGCATTATCCTGGTGGAATTATCAAAAAAGGCATGAAAAGGCGCATGGAATTTATAGCAAAATTCTGGCTCTACTGATAACAAATAAATGAATGAAGCAGCAAATTAGGCATGTGCCAATAAGAAGAAATTATGCTGCATAACATTAGGTAGAAAGAGGGACTTGTACTCATACATTGCCTTTCATGTCCTTTTCAAGATATTCTGAAATCCTGACAGCTAACAAATTATTTCTGGAACATGCTACCTGCTGTAATGGAGAAAACATGGCAGCCAATTCACACACAAGATCCACCTAACAGCAATGTATAAAATATAATATAATCTTGTCCTTTAATTACATCGATTCAGCAATGAGCTAGGAAACCAGGGATAACTCCCCAATTTATATCAATAAAGTGTGATTGGATTTTGTACATTCTACTCTGAGGGCAGATAAGATGTCAAGATGCCAAACTGGAGACTCTGTATACTATTTCAATGTATGAAGGGCCTGTTCCACTTGGCCGTCATTTACACGACAGGCCGGTAGTGGCTGACGCGCAACGGTCGTGCTCGTCATCATGCGTCCGCGCAGCCATTTGGAGCGCGTGACGTCATTTGAAGATGGACACAAAATGCAGCACTTACGTAAGAATGCTGTTCATCGATTACAGCTCAGCATTCAACACCATTATACCATCTAAACTGATCACCAAACTCGGTAACCTGGGCATCGATCCCTCCCTCTGCAACTGGATACTGGACTTTCTAACCAACAGACCCCAGTCTGTTAGGTTAGACAAGCACACCTCTTCAACCCTCACCCTGAACACCAGCGTTCCACAGGGCTGTGTGCTGAGCCCCCTCCTCTACTCCCTCTTCACCTATGACTGCACACCTGTACATGGTACTAACACCATCATCAAATATGTAAATTATGTTGTGTCTTGGGTCTATGTGTTTGTAATGTATGGCTGCAGAAACGGCATTTCGTTTGGACCTCAAGGGGTCCAAATGACAATTAAATGTATCTTGTATCTTGTAGATGATACAACGGTGATTGGCCTCATCAGCTACAACGATGAGTCGGCCTACAGGGAGGAGGTCCAGCACTTAGCAGCATGATGCGCTGACAACAACCTGGCCCTTAACTCCAAGAAGACCAAGGAGCTCATTGGAGACTTCAGGAAATCCAGGGGCGGCACGCACACCCCCATCCACATTAACGGGACGGAGGTGGAATGTGTTTCTAGCTTCAGGTTCCTGGGTGTTAACATCTCCGATGACCTCTCTTGGACCCACAATACCTCAACTTTGATCAAGAAGGCTCACCAGCGTCTCTTCTTCCTGAGGAGACTGAAGAAGGTCCATCTGTCTCCTCAGATCCTGGTGAACTTCTACCGCTGCACCATCGAGAGCATCCTTACCAACTGCATCACAGTATGGTATGGCAACTGCTCTGTCTCCGACCGGAAGGCATTGCAGAGGGTGGTGAAAATTGCCAAATGCATCACCGGTTCCTCGATCCCCTCCATTGAGTCTGTCCAAAGCAAGCGTTGTCTGCGGAGGGCGCTCAGCATCGCCAAGGACTGCTCTCACCCCAACCATGGACTGTTTACCCTCATACCATCCGGGAGGCGCTACAGGTCTCTCCACTGCCGGACCAGCAGGTCCAGGAACAGCTTCTTCCCGGCGGCTGTCACTCTACTCAACAACGTACCTCGGTGACTGCCAATCCCCCCCCCCCCCCCCCCCCCCCCCCCCCCCCGGACACCTCCTCCCACAGAAAAACACTCCTCCCACTATGTCTGTATATATGCTAATGTAAATATTTATTCAAATCATATGCTATGTCGCTCTTCCAGGGAAATGCTAAATGCATTTCGTTGTCTCTGTACTGTACACTGACAATGACAATTAAAGTTGAATCTGAATCTGAATCTGAGGAGTAACTCAGCAGGACCAGCAGCATCTCTGGAGAGAAGTAATGGATGATGTTTCGGGTTGAGAATCTTTTTCAGTCTGAAGAAGGGTCTCGACCCGAAACATCACCCAGGTTCACCAGCATGAGCCCCAGGCCGAGCTCGACGATCGTTTGCCTGCTTCTGCTGCTGTTGGAGGTGAGACGTTGCGCTGCTCCAGGGTCTTGGGCCTGTCCGACTTTGGCCGTCAGTTACGCGACAGGCCGGTGGTGCGCGAAGATTTCATGCAGTACGAAGACCACACTCCTCCACGCCACTCCACACTCCTCCACACCACTCCATGCTCCCGGCCCGTGTTACCCATGTGCTACCCAAACGCAAGCTGGTCGCGTAAATGATGCGTGAATGATGGCCAAGTGGGACAGGCCCTTTACCGCTATACATTTGTACTGTATCTTCGATGCTTATCTAAAATGTATATAAATGCTTATATTATATAGTGATTATGCTTATGTAAAGTGCGTCACTAAGGAAGACACAAACAATCTCCCAGAAATACTAGGGGACCGAGGATGTAGTGGGAGGGAGGAACTAAAGGGAATCCATATTAGTCAGGAAATGGAGTTAGGTAAACTGTTGGGACTGAAGGCAGGTAAATCCCCAGGGTCTAATGGTCTGCAATCCACAGTACTCAAGGAGGTGGCCCTAGAAATCGTGGATGCATGGTGATCATTTTCCAATGTTCTCTCGACTCTGAATCAGTTCCCGTGGACTGGAGGGTAGCCAATGTAACTCCATTTTTTTAAGACTGGAGAGAGAGAGAAAATGGGGAATTTTAGACCAGTTAGCCTTACATCGGGAGTGGGGAAGATGCTGGTGTCTATTATTAAAGATGTTATAGCAGCATATTTGGAAAGCAGTGACAGGATCGGTCAAAGTCAGCATGGATTTATGAAGGGGAAATCATGCTTGACTAATCTTCTGGAATTTTTTGAGGATGTAACAAGTAGAATGTATAACAGAGAGTCAGTGGATGTGGTGTATCTGGACTGTCAATTAGCCTTTGACAAGGTCCCACACAAGAGATTAGTGTGCAAAATTAGAGCACATGGCATTGGGGGTAGGGTAGTGACATGGATAGAGAACAAGTTGGCAGACAGGAAGCAAAGAGTAGGAATTAACGGGTTCTTTTCAGAATGGCAGGCAGTGACTAGTGTGGTGCCGCAAGGCTCGATGCTGGGAACCCAGTTATTTACAATATATATTAACGATTTAGACGAGGTAATTAAATGTGACCGCTCCATGTTTGCGGATGGCACAAAGCTGGGTGGCAGTGTGAGCTGCGAGGAGGATGCTATGAGGCTGCAGGGTGACTTGGACAGGTTGGGTGAATGGGCAGATTCATGGCAGATGCAGTATAATGTGGATAAATGTGAGGTTATCCACTTTGGTGGCAAGAACAAGAAGGCAGATTATTATCAGGTTAGAAAAAGGGGAGGTGCAACGAGTCTTGGGTGTGCTTGTACATCAGTCACTGAAAGTAAGCATGCAGGTACAGCAGGCAGTGAAGAAAGCTAATGGCTTGTTATAACCATATAACCATATAACAATTACAGCACGGAAACAGGCCATCTCGGCCCTACAAGTCCGTGCTGAACAAAATTTTTTCCCCTTAGTCCCACCTGCCTGCACTCATACCATAACCCTCCATTCCCTTCTCATCCATATGCCTATCCAATTTATTTTTAAATGATACCAATGAACCTGCCTCCACCACTTCCACTGGAAGCTCATTCCACACCGGTACCACTCTCTGAGTAAAGAAGTTCCCCCTCATATTACCCCTAAACTTCTGTCCCTTAATTCTGAAGTCATGTCCTCTTGTTTGAATCTTCCCTATTCTCAAAGGGAAAAGCTTGTCCACATCAACTCTGTCTATCCCTCTCATCATTTTAAAGACCTCTATCAGGTCCCCCCTTAACCTTCTGCGCTCCAGAGAATAAAGACCTAACTTATTCAACCTATCTCTGTAACTTAGTTGTTGAAACCCAGGCAACATTCTAGTAAATCTCCTCTGTAATCTCTCTATTTTGTTGACATTCATTGCCAGAGGATTTAAGTTTAGGAGCAAGGAGGTCCTACTGCTGTTGTACAAGGCCCTGGTTAGACCGCACCTGGAGTATTGTGTGCAATTTTTGTTTCCTAATTTGAGAAAGGACACTATTGCTAAGGAGGGAGTGCAGGGTAGGTTCACCAAGTTGATTCCCGGGATAGCAGGACTGGAATTTAGAAGGATGAGAGACGTTCTTACAGAAACATGTAAAATTCTTAAAGGATTGGACAGGCTAGATGCAGGAAACATGTTCCCGATGTTGGGGGAGGCTAGAACCAGGGGTCACAGTTTAAGAATAAGGGGTAGGCCATTAAGGACTGAGATGAGGAAAAACTTCTTCACCCAGAAAGCTGTGAATCTGTGGAATTCTTTGCCACAGAAGGCAGAGGCCAATTGAATTGATGTTTTCAAGAGAGTAAGATTTAGGCTAAAGGAATCAAGGGATATGTGGAAAAAGCAGGAACGGAATATTGATTTTAGATGATCAGCCATGATCATATTGAATGACGGTGCTGGCTCGAAGGGCCTACTCCTGCACCTATGTGTCTATGTTTTTCTATGTGATACTTGTACTGAACTGGTCACACTGTATCTCAGCACGTGTGACAAATAAAAAACTAAACCATACCATGCCAATATGTCTGGTCCAAAGAGTGAGGATCCCTAGTTTAGTTTAGTTTATTGTCACGTGTACTGAGGTACAGCAAAAAGCTTTTTTTGCAGGCTAACCAGTCAGCAGAAAGACAATACATGATTAGAATCGATCCATTTACAGTATATAAATACATGATAAGGGGATAACGTTTAGTGCAAGGTAAAGCCCGCAAAGTCCGAACAATAATAGTCCGAGGGTCACCAAAGAGGTAGATAGTAGTTCAACACTGCACTATAGTGTATTGTTAGCAGTTTCAGTTCCTGTCATTGAAGTAGGACGACAAGCCAAAACCACTGGCTCAGAGGCGAGGATCCAACTGACTGAGTCTTGGCTGACACCCTGACCACAATAAGGTGTAAATATGAACTAGTATAATTGTATGAGGTGGTAAATTTAGCAGTGTTGAAAAAAGGATGAAGGCTTGGGCAGCCAATGTTATTTGTACTCCAGAGGTATTGGCAATTCTTTTGTTTGCGTGCTCCAAGAAACATGCAGGTTAATCACCAGTTTAATTTATTTCCCCTAATGGGACAGCATTGTTCTCTCCACGGAACATCCTGCACAAGTGAAAATCTGCATACAAAACTATATTCCACCACCATGTGGTGCCTCTGATGTACTACCGCTACTTTTACATCTACTCTTGGCTTCCTGAAGAAGCACAGATCTACAGAAGCTTGGGCAGAGTAAGAGACAATTCAATTTATTGTACGACCACAGCATCTATTATTTACCACAATTCAAAACTGATCCCATTATTCTACTCTCGCTCTAGACATCGTGCGTCTTTTTTTACTCTGATCGTAATGTGCCATTCTATACTTCCCCCGTAAAAAATAATGATTGGAGACAACTGGCCATCAATGTCTGTGGGATGCAATGCAGTGGGAGGAAAATCCCTGCTGCTTGGCCAGCCACAAGTATGTACTATGAAATCTAGTTGCAGCATCAGCAAGCAAGCAGGAGTTCCTGCTATAATAAATCTTCTTGAAGGGATTATGCATTGCTCCTGCAAAGCATAAACATGCCTAGGCATTCTGAGAAATGAAATATTTCAGAAGCTGAGGCACTTAATTGTGCTCCATTTTGGACTGAGCGCCCAAAGGTTCAGCCAAGATTTAAGCAAGTCTGCAGGTGACATGAAATGCATGACAATCTCTGGAAATAGATTGATTTGTATTCAATGCATTCAAATTGGTAAATGCTTTCAGTTCCCATTGTATATGTGACCAGAATTATGCTAGTTCAAAGATTTAAAGTGCAAAAACATTTATACCTCAAAATCTTACACTAATAAAATAATAGCTTAGGAATATATTATTGCAATATTTACAGAATTATGGCAGGTAAGTTATTTTTTATATTCTTCAAACTTCGCAGTTACATATAGGTAAATCAAAATGTAAGTTTCAAAATGTAAAATATTATCCGTTGTGAATCTATCATCTAAAGCCCAAATATGTATTTTAATTTAGCAACCAAACTGCTGGAAGAAATCAGCAGGTCGGGCAGCATTTGTGGAGGGAAATGGAAGGATAACAGGATCCCTCTTCAGACCACTGCTTCCACAGATGCTACCTGACCCGCTGAGTTCCTTCAGCGCTTTGTGTTTTGCTCAGGATTCCGGCACCCGTAGTCCCTTGAGTCTATTTATTTTGATTGTATTGTACAATTTGAAATCATTCATCTTATTCCCTAAAATGCTGCTAGAGTACTAACTTTCTTTCCAGAAAAAGGGCAAATAATAATTTCCAAAAATTATAAAAATTGAACAGTTCACCTGATCATTTTTGAGCCTGTCCCGCTTAGGTGATTTTTCAGCGGACAGTCGGCGACTGTCAATTTGCTGGCAGTCGCCTGAAAAACCGGTGACTAGAACGGCGACTGTCAGAGTGGAACACACAAACAAACAAACATGGTTCCTTCACCAGCCTGCTATGCAGGAGGGGGACAAGGCAAGAGGGGTGGCGCTGTCTAAAAAAAATCACACAGAGCAAAGCCAAGGTGATACAGACACACACCGCGATGAACAGGAAGGTTGGTGCTGTAATAAGACGGCTAAAGCACAGTGTATGGTAAGTCCTTTAAAAGAGGGGGGGAGATGGAGTGGAGACAACTTTTAAAATGCCAGAAGTACACGGCTGTGAAGCTCTGCGGACATTTAACATTACCAAGTCGGTTATCCTTGATTCTGAAAACGTCTGCTTACCTTCCTTTTTCCCAATGAACCAATGAAATTCACCGGTCAGCACCGGCTACAACCTAGGAGAATCTCCGACCTCCTGGGAACCAACGAGGACCTCCTGGCGACCCACCTACGACTAGAGAATTCTCGCTACTCTCCATGGCAGCTTCATTCTAGTCGCCGCTAATTTTTCAACATGTTGAAAAATTCACGGCGACCATAATGAGGCCGCGACTAGTTCCCAGAATGTGAGAACTCCTCACGACCATGAAGGTGACACCCCAGCAACCACCCGCGAACATGTGATGACTGCATAGTCTCTTGCAGTCGCCTAAAAAGTCGCCTAAGTGGGACAGGCCCATAAGTGTACATAAGGAGTCTATTATTACAAGATATGACAAAGCAGGATAAGACGGGTTTAAATCAATTAAAATGCAAATACTAATATTGTAAATTCTTCTCAGCCATTTATAGGTAAAGAAGCAAGTTTATTAATTATATCAAATTAATTGACATTTTAAGGAACAGTTGATAATTTAATATGCTTTTAATATGAAATTAATTTAACCAGTGCGGACAGTGTAGGCCGAAGGGCATGTTCCTCCTGTGCTGTATCCTTCTATGTTAATCGACCAATACAAATGCTTTAAGATCAATAAAATCTTGCATAACATCATACGAACATGTAATTTACATCAAGATATTTTGCCACTTTAATTCGAAATTTTCATTTATTTAGGAAAAAATTATGAAAGTCTACAAATGAATTCAGATTGTGTTGATCCATAAAATGCTCGTTCTCTGAAAATACCTAAGACCATAAGGCAAAGGTGCAGAATTAGGTCATTCAGCCCATCAAGTCCATTCCACAATTCAATCATGGCTGATCTTTTTTTTCCTTCTGAACCATATTCTCCTGCATTTTACCCATAACCTTTGATGCCCTTCCTGATCAAGAACCTATCAATCTTTGCTTTAAAAATACCCATTGTCTTGATCTCCACAGTCATCTGTGACAATGGATTCCACAGATTAGCCACCCTTTGCCAAATAAATTCCTTCTCATCTCCATCCCAAAGGCATGTCCTTTATTCTGAGGCTGTGCCCTCTGGTTCTAGACCCTTACAAAACTGGACACATCCTTTCTACGTCCATTTCATCGAGACCTTTCATAATCCAAAAGCACAATTCATTTCTATAAGTCCAGAAGCAACAGAGTAAGTAGAAAAGAAGATATGACAATTAAATTGGGGCGATTGGCGCAGCGGTAGAGTTGCTGACTACAACGCCAGAGACTCGGGTTTGATCCTGAATATGGATGTACAGTCTGTACGGAGTTTGTACATTTTCTCCATGACCGGTGGGTTTACTCTGGGATCTCCGGTTTCCCCCCACACTACAAGTACGTACAGGTTTGTAGGTAAATTTGACTTTGGTAAAAATTGTAAGTTGTCCCTTGCGTGTAGGATGGTGCTAGTGTATGGGGAGTGCTGATTGGCGTGAACTCAGTGGGCCGAAGGGCCTGTTTCCACACTGTATTTCTAACGTTTAACTTTAAAACTGCAATTTCACCTACACTTACATTTTTGATTACCCAGATTTCAATTTGCAAATAGTTTTTTCTACATAAACTTTAATTAAATCTTTTAGTAAAATCTTTGGGATTATGACTTTGGTAAAAGCAAATACTTGCCTCCATGATACTTTGTATGAGCATGAGAATTATCAAATTCAAAACTTGATTTGCAACCATTGCACTTGTAAATCATATGATTTTCCACCCAGTTTATTGGGTTTTTTTTAAATACTATAGAATTATTAAGAATGTTAATATTCAGTTATGCTGTTAGGAAACATAAACAAAAAATAATTTGTACAAATATTTGGACCGAAACCAGTTGTGTGAACAGTTGGAATAATCCAAACCACTAATGTGCCTCGAGGCATTATGAGCTGGCTTGTGCTTCTAATTTACTCAACTGAGCATTTGGTCCAAAGGATCTAAAGTATCCAGGCCAGGATGACAAGGGAATATTGAAACACTATGAACCCAGAGTAGTAGAACACACAAGAGGTTTTCGACTAGATTTTAGGGAAGTGTTGTCTTTCAAACATTGGGGTGTCATTAAAATAGCGGGTTTGTGAAGTACCAAACAGAAGGCATGATTTGGCCAGGAGAGGCAAGCAGAGTAAAATTAAAAGATGGAAATGCAAAAGGACTACAGAAGTGAGAGAAAGTAAGTGAGAAAGAGAAAGAGAGGGAGAAAGAGAGGGAGAAAGAGAAAGAGAGAAAGCAAGTCAATTGGCATTCTCAGTACAAAACCTGAGCCAAGATGGTACGAATCTCTGAGCTGTAAGCCAAAAGGTCATGGGCTTGCAGTGGAAATGTGTCACATGTGCGAGGTGGACCAAATGTGGATTTCCTTCAGTTCTTCCGATAGATAGATGTCCTATTATCACTGACCACGAGATTGCAATCTACCATAAAACAGTCTCCAAATCTTCAGCCCATAAATTTTGAGGGAAAATTATTTTATAACAATTAACCAAAAAGAAATAATCATGATAATTAAGAACTTGAAATGACCACAATAAACATTGGTATATCATGCAAATATTACATGCTGTTATAATCTTTATTTCAGTCCTCTAAGTCCACGCCGACCAGTGATCCCCACACGCTAACACTATCCTACACTCACTAGGGACAAGTAACCAAACCAAACCAAGTAACCTACAAACTTGTCCGTCTTTGGAGTGTGGGAGGAAACCGGAATACCCGGAGAAACCAACGCAGGTCACGGGGAGAACGTACAAACTCCGTACTGACGACACCCGTAATCAGGATCGAACCCAGGTCACTGGCGCTGTAAAGTAGCAACTCTACCGCTATGCCATCGTGGAATGGCGAAACTATGCTTAAGTGGTGTTAAAGTTATCATTCCAAAGTCACAAATAAAATTTAAGTCCTGAAGTTGCTCTTTATTAATAGTTTTGGTGCAACGAATTTACATGCCAAATTACTCCAGTTTTAGGCTAATTGCATCTGCAAGTGAGAATATTGCCTAATTAAAGCTACTTGAATTAAAACCTGTGACATATTTATTATGACAGGAATCAAGGGCATGAAGTTGTGATATTACTTAAGTCTTCTTAACTAGCTGAAAGGATATTCTCCATGCTACTATGCATGTGGGTTACCTGCTACAATGATCGATCATTCTATTTCAGACCAAGAGCAATTAACATCGGCATCAACAACTTATCAGCAGCAGCTCACTACCCTTAATTCCTGTCAAAGACAATTAAAGAACAAAAGCAACAGTTATGGTGAGTTTTATCAAAACGGGGGAAGAGAAACTGTTGAACGCAGCGGCATACAAGCAGACACGCAGAAAGGAGTGCAGCAACTTCAACAAAGCAGAGACCACACACAAATGTGACCTTTTCGACAGAGACTGTCACTCCCACATTGGTCTCTTCAGCCACAAGCGACGCTGCTCCAGCCGAGGTTTGGAGCAAGCAGCCAACAACTAGAATGCATCACCCATGGTCAGTCATGACCGAGGGGGAGCCTACGGAATATCAAAAATTATCTATGGGCTCTGTAGAAAATTATGTTGAATGTAGAGATAGAATATATCACCCATGAGGTGAGTAAGGGCTGAAAAATGCCTAAAATGAAATGCTCATTGGGGCATTAAAACAGAAGATTGAAAGTATTACACAGGTCTTCCCTTAAAATAAAGAGAAAAGTACAAAACTACTTTTATCTGTGTAACGAAAGCAATAGCCACCAATGCAAAACTGCAGTTTGGCCTTCATCTGACTTTGGGATCAATCCCAATCATGGAATTTTTCTTGGAACTTATTATTCTAAATTATTCTTATTATTTTTCTGATAACTCTAGTAGAAAGCGCACAGCTGGAAATAACTGAAGATGGTTTGGGATTATAGCTAAACAAATCTAAATAGAGATCGCAGCTAAGTAACCCGTTTTGTTTGAATTATGTAAACTGGACTCTTTGTTACTTTTAACATGGAGAACTCCTATAATCAGTCCTGGAGTCATAAAGTCACACAGCACTGAAACAGACCTTTTGGCCCAACTTGTTCATGCTGACCAAAATGCCCTATCTATGCTAGTTGCACCTGCCAGGTTTGGCCCATATCTCTCTGAAGCTTTCCTACCCACCACGTACCTGACCAAATATCTTTAAATGTTGTTATAGTACCTGCCTCAACTACCTCCTCTCTAGCAGCTAGTTTCACATACCCTCCATCCTTTGTGTGAAAATGTTGCCACTCAGGTTCCAATTTTTCCCCTTTCAACTATGTTCTTGTTCTAGTTTTCCCTTCTCTGATAAAAGACTCTTTGCTTTCACCCTAACTTCACCCTCATGATTTTATACATATCTATAAGAATACCACTCAGCCTCCCGCGGCTTCAATAGTCCAAGCCCGGCCAACCTCTCCATATAGCTCAGGCAACATCCTTGTAAATCTTATCCGTGCTCTTTCCAGCTTGATGGCATCCTTCCTATAGCAGGGTGACCAAAACTGAATACAATACTCCAAATGTAGCCTCACCAATGTGGTGCACAACAGTGACATAACCTCCCAACTTCTATACTCAATACCCTGACTGATGAAGGCCAATGTATCAAATGCTTTCTTGACCACCCTATCCACCTGGAACACCACTTTCCATGAACTATGTACCTGCATTCCAAGATCCCTCTTCCTCACAACACTTCCAAGGACCCTGCCTTCACTGTGAAGCTCCTGCCCTGATTTGATTTCCCAATTTGCAGCACCTCACAATTATCTGCATTAAACTTCATTTGCCATTTCCCAGCCCACTTGCCCAACTGATCAACATCCTGCTTAATGTTTAAGAAGGAACTGCAGATGCTGGAAAATCAAAGGTAGACAAAAGTGCTGGAGAAACTCAGCGGGTGCAGAAACATCTATGGAGCGAAGGAAATAGGCAAACATTCGGGCTGTCTGAAGAAGGGTTTCGACCCGAAACGTTGCCTATTTCCTTCGCTCCATAGATGCTGCTGCACCCGCTGAGTTTCTCCACCACTTTTGTCTACCTTTGATCAACATCCTGCTGTAATGTTTGATAACCTTCTTCACCATCTACAATACCACCCATTTTAGTGTCACCTACAAACTTACTAATCGTGCCTTGTACATTCTCATCCTGAACGTTTGTTAGGAGATGAAAAGAAAACCGAATTAGAATAAACAGGATTAATAAAAAAGCTGGCAGTAGCATGCGCACATTACAAAATGTAATCAATGAACAGTTATTATATAACAAATGTACAAGCAAGAATACTGAAAAGGAGCAAAATAAACTAGATAAAGTACACACAGAGTTCTAAACAGTAGTTTCCTGGAAATAGAATGTGTATGCATAAGAACATCCAAAATTTGAAATAAATAAAAGCAATATTTTGAAAGGTTTAATTTGTTCCATTCTCACCACAAAATTACGAATTTCCATAGTACAACACTTGACCAATGTAGACTGTAGAATAGTACAGCCCAGGAACAGGCCCTTTGGCCCACAATGTCTGTGCCAAAAATGAGGCCAGACCAATACACCTTTGTAGTCAACAGAGATATATTGGCCAGTTATTGAATAAAAATCACTAAGATCAATATCTCATAGGTAAATTACTCCTCGTGTTTCCTTTTTTACAGGCATAACAATGCTCACATTTTCTTTTTCAACCCCTGCTTTTTCTCCTTACCTGCCATTTGCCATCAATGCAAAACAATTTTTTTTAGCTATACAGCTTGGAAACAGTCCCTTCAGCCCACCAAGTCCATGCTGACCAGGAATCAACCGTACACTAGTTGTATCCATCACAGTATGGACAATTTACAGGAGCCAATTAACCTACAAACCTCTATGTCTTTGGTATGTGGGAGGAAACCGGAACACCTGGATGCGCCACTGTGCCACAACGATGCTGAGGTTAA
Source organism: Leucoraja erinaceus (assembly GCF_028641065.1). Taxonomy (NCBI): domain Eukaryota; kingdom Metazoa; phylum Chordata; class Chondrichthyes; order Rajiformes; family Rajidae; genus Leucoraja; species Leucoraja erinaceus. The sequence goes on from NC_073381.1 coordinate 81,339,583, forward strand.
TTTTCCTACAATGTAAATAATCTGTCCATTAACCAACAAGACGTCTACAGGGCAAGAGATTGAAGTGCTTAATTGAAAAAGAGACCAATCTTATAACTACTCATTTGCAACAGAGGTTTACCTGCACAAGCAGTCGTTCCAAGTGCGACAGAGGTTTACCTGCATCTCCTCCAACCTCATCTATTGCATACGCTGCTCTAGATGTCAGCAGATCTATATCGGTGAGACCAAGCAGAGGTTGGTCTCACCGAACACCTCCGCTCATTCCGCAAGAACCTACCTGACCTCCCGGTGGCTCAGCACTTCAACTCCTCCTCCCACTCCGTATCCGACCTCTCTGTCCTGGGTCTCCTCCATGGCCAGTGCGAGCAACACCGGAAATTGGAGGAACAGCACCTCATATTCCGCTTGGGGAGTCTGCATCCTGGGGGCATGAACATTGAATTCTCCCAATTTTGTTAGTCCTTGCTGTCTCCTCCCCTTCCTCAGCCCTCCTGCTGTCTCCTCCCATCCCCCAGCCTTTGGGCTCCTCCTCCTCCTTTTTCCTTTCTTCCCCCCCCCCCCCCCCCCCCCCCCCCCCCCCGCGCCCTGATCAGTCTGAAGAAGGGTTTTGGCCCTAAACGTTGCCTATTTCCTTCGCTCCATAGATGCTGCTGCACCCGCTGAGTTTCTCCAGCTTTTGTGTGCACCACCCATCTTATAATGTTTAGCACACGTAAACTAGTTGAAAGGGCATTCTACTTAGCCACTATTGCATCTGCCTCTAAAAACAACCCTGGCAGCACATTCCAGGCACTCACCTCCTTCTGTGTAAAAAACGTCAACCCGCACATTTCTTTTACACTTTGCCCCTCTCCCCTTATAGCTATGACGGCCAATATTAGATGTTTTCATCATGGGAAAAAGGTTCTGAATGTCTACCTCATCTATGCTTCTCATAGCTTTATATACTTCTATCAGGTCTCCCCAGAAACCTCTCCTGTTCCAGAGAAAACTGGGTCTGGGTTAAGATGTGGTCGTAGAGTTGGAGAGAAGGAGGAATCGCAGAGGGGGGGCAGTGAGAGAGGAGGTTGCTAAACTGTCTTCAGAGAGAGGAGGAGAACTTCTTCAAAGTAGACATACCTTGAGGAGATATTGCAGTGGAGTAGACGAAATGTTTAAGAAAGAACTGCGGATGCTGGAAAAATCGAAGGTAGACAAAAATGCTGGAGAAACTCAGCAGGTGAGGCAGCATCTATGGAGAGAAGGAAAAGGCGATGTTTCGGGTCGAGACCCTTCTTCAGACTGAAGAGTCTCGACCCAAAACTTTGCCTATTCCTTCTCTCCATAGATGCTGCATCACCTGCTGAGTTTTTCCAGCATTTTTGCCGACCGCTGAGTTATTCCATGTCCTTTTGGTTATGTCACTGGATTAGGAATCCTAAAGCTCGGACTAATCATACGGCATCAAATAAATGTGAAATCGAAACATGGAGCAGAGGAGTTTAATTTGTTATTGAAGTAGGCCTAAACTATCAATGACATGAAACTAGTGGCTTCCAGGGGGAAAAAAAAACATTGGTTGTCTGCTGTCCTTCAGGGAAGGAATCTGCCTTTGTTACGTCATCTGGTCAAGATTTTACATCTAAAAATGACTCGATACTCTGAAAAGACACAACAAACCACTGATCTGCACCAAATCATTGCAGAAAGCAATAAAAGTTAGATAATTAGCATTAAATTGGGTTCTAGATTGCACAAAGACAAAGCTACATTCATGCTTCATACTTCCTTACTGGTTTCTGGTTGTGTGCTAAATTGTTCAGAGTGACAGATTGGAAGAAAATGGCATGAAGGACAACAGCAAATGCTAGTTACCTCAGAAAAGTTAGTTAGATCAACTTTAAAAGGGGCTTCTTTGTGGTGATGAAAGTGTATTCAAAATGTAGGTGTGGACTCAAGTTTATCTAGATAAATAGTTCACATTGATAAAGTATCATAAAATATTTGTGGCAGAGTAGAGGGCTTTAGTCTACATATGATTGTGATTTTCTTTATTTGAGAGGTCTTCAAATGAATCATGAAGTACTCAACTGAAAAGTTCTCAAAAAAATTACAAAGTAAAATGTCTCAGCAAAAGCAGACAAAAGGTTAGAAATGATTTTGGGAAAGGACATTTGAGAAAAGCAACGGACATAAATTCTCCAGCATTATATTGTCGAGATTGCTATTGCTTTACCTTGTTCAAAGTGATCAGCTCTGCACTTCTACTATGGCATGCAGCTGTTTCAATTATAAAATTCCTATACACATACAAGGCTCATTTAGGGTGAAAAAGTTGTTTAAAGCTAATGGTAAACCACAAACAGTAAACAAATCTAAAGAAGGGTCTCGACCCGAAACGTCACCCATTCCTTCTCTCCAGAGATGCTGCCTGTCCCGTTGAGTTACTCCAGCATTTTGTGTCTACCTTCGATTTAAACCAGCATCAGCAGTTCTTTCCTACACAAATCAATAGAGTTGCTGTTCGGGCACATATATATGCATTTAAGAGTTTTCTGTAAATCTGTGGTTTGGGAAACCAGTGATTCAAAAATTCACTTGACAGATCCAAAGAGCTGGGATTCTCCCAAATGACTTTCTCCTGGAATTGCTGCTTTCATCATTTTTACAGCCAAAATATCCTAAAGCCTTACAATTATGACTCCCCTTAGTTTTCTGCCAATGTACATATTACTAAGCCTCAAGCTCCATATACTGTATGCTATGTGTTATTCTTCAGAATATTTTTTTTCAAAAGTTCCAATGGTTCCTGTTGGTACTTTGTATATTCTGCATGAAAAGAACCATATATGACCACACAGCCTCATGGCACAGAGTAGCCCATGATAAAAAAAAACAATGATACATCATTTTGTTAGGTGTTGTCATATACTTGGAATACGTTTAGATTGGGAGTTTCTAACGTTCAAGACCTTTTCGTTATTTAAACTAACCACTGATAGCACAGAGAATGTGCAACACTGTTGGAGTACAAAAAGTTAGATGTAAGACCCCGATGCAGGGGCTTCGACCGCCGGCTGCGGGAGCTTCGATCGCCCCAACAGATGGTTCAACTGCCCAGACCGTGGGAGAAAAATAAGGGAAGAAGATTAGACTTTATTGCCTTTCATCACAGTGAGGAATGTGGGGATTCTGCTGTGGTGGATGTTTATGTTAACTTTTATGTAGTTGTGTGTCTTGTTGCTTTTTTTTAGTATGGCTGTATGGTAATACGAATATCACTGTACCTTAATTGGGACACATGACAATAAAAGACCTTTGAAACCTTTAATACTAAATCGCAAAGCCACACAAATATTCTGTATGGCATGATCTCCGCTGAACTTTTTCCAAACATCAGCGGGTAGTTCTTCTGCAATCTTGGTAAACGTTGACCTGTCAACTTCACCAAAACAGTTTTGCTTCACAACTCCTCGATCCTTTTGTCCCACAAGTTCTGTCTTTTCATCTCTGGCCTTTGTCCGCCATCTGCTTCTTAAACAACCCCGCTGCCCCTCCCCCTACTTGCATCAACCGATTACCTGCTAGGCTTTATCCTGCCCGATTCTCTCTATCCAGGTTCTCCAGAAATGCTGTTTTACCTGCTGAGTTATTCCAGCACTTTGTGTCTGTTTTTAGCCTGTAATTAATTGTTTGTACTGTGTGTACACTACATTTTTTGTTTCTTCAAAATTAAACACTACAGATACAAAGCACTTTAGGGCAACAGAAGATTGTGCAAATTCAGTTCATGTTGTTAATTATTTTTAAATGTAGCTGTGGCACCCCAGAGCGATTTAGACCTAAGACTCATACGCTCATGAAAGTTAGAGGCCATTTAATACAGAGTTAAAGAACATTATGTATAGTTTATGGTTTAGTTTAGAGATACAGCGCGGAAACAGACCTTTCGGCCGACCGAGTCTGCACAGACCAGCGATCCCTGTACACTCACACTATTCTACACGAGGGATAACTTCCAATTTCCAATTAACCTACAAACCTGTATGTCTTTGGAATGTGGGAGGAAACCGGAGCATCCGGGGAAACCCACGCTGTCACGGGGAAAACGTACAGCCTCTGTAAAGACAGCACCCGCAGTCAGGATCGAACCTTGGTCTCTGGCATCGTAAGGCAGCAAATCTACCGCTGCGCCACTGTGCTGCCTTGCATCTTTGGAATACTCCAGGGCAGGATTGCATCCTGAGGAATAATTCAAGACCATAGCATTTAAGGAATAGAAGAGCTCAAGTGAAAAAGTGGGAAGATGGAGTAGAAATAGTAGTGGAACAATGATCTTACTGAATAACAGCAGATGTTGAACGGTCTACTAGCCTATTTCTTCTCCCATTTCATACCTTCCTATATATAGGTATGTTACAAAACGTACCTTCAGCGGCGCTGCAGTTCTGCCACTGGCCATGTGCGCGACTTTGGTGCCTTTGAGGGGGGGGGGGGGTTAAAATGCGTTTTTTCTCCTACCTGTCCTGGATATATTTTCTCGGAGTGCAAGCTTTTGCTAAAGAATTTTTTTTTTTTTTAATCGCCCGATAAATTCAGCACTGGAGTAATTTAAAAATCAGTTTCTAAAGCCGTCAATGCTGACAACCGGGACGAATTTCACGCACGGGACAGGTAAAGGAAAGCCGTTTATTTATGCATAAAAGTGCTTCTTAAGATGGCTTTAATCCACATTTTACATTGCGAAACGATGATTTAGGACCCATACGAACCGGCAGTATTTTTCCTGCCGATATGTGGTTTAAATTCACCACAACCGCAACGTTCCAAACGATCGCGTTCCTCAAAAACCCACTCGCAAGATGATTAAAATGGCCATTAATTTACGGAATTAAACACTAGATTCCTTCCATTTGGCCTATAAATCCATGACAATGAGATTTAAAAATCATATTATATTGTGAATTCTTGTTTGAATGTTATTTGGACACTTAGGCTATTTAAAAATGTTAATCTTTTCTTAAGAAATGGATAGATGTTTAGATCTAGTAATTGCATTTTGTAATTAGCTACAATTGGGTAACTAACTAATTATATGCTTTAATTTTAGATCATCCAAGTAAGATTGTTTAATATTTGTTTCAGAATAATTCGATCTATAATAACTGAAAATCTCTTTCAGTTCTCTTAATTTTTAAGAAAGTTATGGGCTTTTGACTGTCCTTGATCACAGCTTTTGTGTTAAGTCAATGGAAAAGCAATAGGGAACAAGATGCTAATTTCCGAGTATGAAAATGGCCATAACTTTTTTAACACTGAAGATTTGAAAATGAATTAGGTGTCAAATTAAACTTCTTTTTATGCTTTATCTAATGGGATAAATTGCAGACTTGATTTTTTAAATCTCAAAATTTAGTAACATTGCTACTATATAAATAAGTTCCTCACACTCTGTTTCAAATCTCTACATATAGTCAGTTCAAAATCACTCAAGTTTAATAAGCTTTATTGTTTTGAAAAGCATTACACTACATTTTCATTTGTGGAGCACTTGGCTTTTAAAACTGAAAAATGTATATAAATGTGCTAAGATGATTCAGGATAGACATTTTGACCACTGCTCAATATCATCATATGGTGTAAGCAATTACAAATTTGCAAAATACTGTGAATCATTTATCTTGGAAGCATCATTATTGTTTTAGTGTTGTCCACGTACTGTGTTTGGCCTCCGGTTATTGATATGCTCAAGGCAGCAGGGATTCATCCAGTGAGGAACAATACTTAAATTACTAGACTGGCAATCTAGAGATGCAAATTCACATCCCACCACGGCAGCCATGGAACTTAAATCCAGATTTATTTTTTAATTGCCATAGTTTAAAAAAAAACATCACCACAAAACTGCCAGAATAGTGTAAAACCCCCATTACCTCTGACCTATATGTGCCTCTTGACACAACAGCATAACTAACTTTTACGTGATTTACCGAGCTATTCAAAAGACATTTGGACAGATATATAGATAGGGAGGTTTATGGAGGAACGGGGGCCAAATGCAGGCAATTAGCCTAAAATGCCAACTTGGCCAGCATGGACAAGGTAGGCCAAAGGGTCAGGTTCCATGCTGTACAGCTATGTTATACCATAACCACAATATTTCAACAGGAAAAGGATAAAATCAGATTACCAACAACAACTTAGTTCAGACATAGAAAAGTTGCTTCTAGCCCAGTCAATCTTGCACATTACTCTCCTCAAATATCTGAGTGTAAGCTTCTAAATAAGTGAACAGCCCTGGAGACCTGTCAAACAGCAGCCAGACATAACTATCCTCACAAAATTATACCTTACAATGTGGCAGACTCCTCTGTCAAAATCTCTGGGCACATTCTGTCCCAAACAGCAGGCTTGACTAAGTAGCTAGGATGGAATAGTCCTGGGAGTTCACTGACTCATTCTCACAGCATCAGGTCAAACATGAGCAAGGACACCTTCCAATTACCATCCTCCCCCAGCTGAGGAATCAGTGCTTCCCCCAAGCACAGAAAATAGAAAAAGCACAGAGTTTAATCCAATTGGTAACATCAATGTGTAGGAAAGAACTGCAGATGCTGATTTAAATCGAAGGTAGACACAAAATGCTGGAGTAGCTTAGCGGGACTGGCAATATCTCTGGAGAGAAGGAATGGGTGACGTTTCAGGTTGAGACCCTTCTTCAGACTGAAGAAGGTTCTCGACCCGAAACATCACCCATTCAGACTGAAGAAGGGTCTCAACCCGAAAAGTCACCCATTCCTTCTCTCCAGAGATGCTGCCTGGCCTGCTGAGTTGCTCCAGCATTTGTGTCTACCTTGGGTGACATCAATGGCTATCTCTAAATGTGGTTTGGAAGCACTGACCAAGTTGCAAAGTAGCCAGACTGCATCTGTAGTAGATCATGAATGAACCAACTTGATCTGACCCTCACTAATCCACCTTTTATACATGTATCTGGTCTCCTTTAGCCCTGAACAATCTGACTGCTGCACAGTTCAATGATGCTTTTATTGTCATGTGTGCAAACGCACAGTGAAACTATTTTCTTCCATACAGTTCAGTACAGTATTCCTATACCCAAGCACATCCTCGATTAGCAAATGTACAGAAATAGTCTACTGATCCTGCTTGCAAGAGGCACCATGTTTTGTCGCCATTTTCAAAGTAAGTTCTTGTGAGCGGTGCCCGATCCAGGCAAGCCCCAGGCTGCTGCGGACCTTCAGCTGTTGCCTTCCTTGGAGGCGATGTACTGCTCCTCGCCCGTTGAGGGCGCGGAAGGCCAGACCCCGGGGTCGCATACATCGTGATCGATGTCACCGGCTCACAAAGCCATAAAGTCTTGCCGTCACATCAAAGAAGCCCACTGTGATGTCCTACATCACCGCCACTGTGCTAAATCACAGACAAACCAAACAAGGCAGCTCAAAACAGGGCATCCGTGAGATACTGTAATGTAAATGCAGCAGCATAAATATTCACCGCCATGATCTTTATCTTCAAGGCCCAGCATGTACCTAACGATGCACAGGACAAAAGATCAACTCTGGTTCAACGAAGACTTCAGAATGCTTGACACAGGACACAGTCGACACAGGAATGGTGGGGGATTATCTGGAAGCATCCCCATCCAGCACTAGCAAGTGTAATAGTCATAGCTGATACATTCAAGACTATATTGAGCTAGATGTGCCATGGAGATGATACATCTCAACAAATACTTTGGCTATGAGGGTGGATCAGAGGTAAGATGCATAGTGGCAAGTAATTCACCGTTTGACATGCCAAAGAAAAAAAAAGGTTTCTCCCATGCTTCTGCTATCCAAACCACTAACCACAATCTATGGAATGAGTGGCACTCCCTCAGAAAATGTTACACTTGTTGACCAACTGCCTATTGTTGCAGCAATTATAATGTCGGTCATACTAAAAGAACAGGAATTGCTTCATAATACCCATCAAATGCAGATCACCTCCCCTTAAAATGTGTTCCATCTGTTTTTTTTTCCAAATCTCATATATAGCATATAGTATACTTGCCAAACTACAATCTATTCTTCCCACATTTTCTCCCAAGAGAGAATTAGCGAACTATATAAATAGATACCAGGCGTGTTGGCATACAAACACAGGTTAAACCTCCCATGGATCACTAAACTCACAAAAAAAGAGGGAAAATTGGCACTCAGCTTTCCCAACAAATTGGATATTTCTGGAATATCAAAATCTCACTCGATGTCAGATCCAATTCCCTGAGCTTTGAGGAGAAAAAAAGGGGCTACAACTAATCTTGGCCAACAAATGTCCAATGAACCACAGTAAAGAAATAAAAAGAAAACTTGTTTTACATAGCTCATGACCTCATTGCCCATGAGCAATATTGGAGTCACAATTACAAAGAAAAAAACCACAAGCGAATAATTGTTGTTATCAGTTACACTGCTTGAGGAATAAATGACAAAACCTCCTCAATAAATATATGGGTGTGGATAGTTTCAGGATCAGACATGATGGTCCCAGAAGTAATAGGTGACTTTTTGGGTCTACCAAAGATGATGATGATGAAGATGATGATGATACTTCATTGTCACTTGTACATAGCTAGGTGCAGTAAGATTCTTTGTTTTTGCATACCAAGTACTCAAAATAGTCGCCACAAAGGGGCCAACAAAGTTACAAAATGTACTCATCTCTTCTTCATTCCCCATACTGGATCCCCCTCTGTTCTCAGCGCCCCCCCCTCACCTTCTGTGTTTAAATGTTATAATCGGTCTAAACAGTCACTACCAAAAATCCATTTAAAACACACCTATCGTTGCAATAAAAATACGAGACTCATCTCATAATATTCAATCAATTTGAATCTGTGGAGGGATGGGCTTAGAATGAAAGTCAAAGTTTTAAACTGAAGATCCTGAATTTTTAAGACAAATGCAATCAAATTATGAACATAAATTCACCTATTTATATCTGTGATTTACAATGTGAAAACATTAAATTGATTTGTCAATACCAAAGCAGATAATTCTACCTACTTCTGAGCTACAATGCTCCTTTGTGTGGTTTTGGACAGCAAATGATAGTAAGCAAGTACAAAATAAATATCAGGTTCAGTTTTTGCATATGCAATTAACTCCATGCACCCAACTTCACATTCAGAATCCAAAACAATTAAGTGCAGAGAAGCAGAGCAAAACTTATGAGTGTGGCTTTCCGTTATACAAATTAGACTATATAGAGATTGCACTCTTTCCAAGTCCAACGCCGGCATTGCTTCCATTGAAACAATGTTCAAATCTAATATGGATATAAAACTTGATGTTCTAAAGAACTATAAATTATCAAAGGCCTTCAATAAATATAACATTTAAAAGACACTTGGGCAGGGAAATGGATAGAAAAAGTTTAATGGGACTAGTGGAAAACATGGGCAGGTTGATCTAGCGCAGATGGGGGATCTTGGTCAACAAGGATAGGTTGGGCCGAAGGACCCGTTTCCGTGCTATATGGCTCTAAATATGAAAACACAAAATTGGTTGACTTTTACATGTATAATTAATTTTTCTCAACAGATTGACTTGGGCACCAACCAATACTACTCCAGTAACATACCCATTATAGCATCATACACTTAAAGTTAAATTATGTCATCTTTCTTATCTACTTTGGCCAAAAGGAAGGTAAATATTAATCTCCACAAATGATAACAATTATTGATGCCCTTCATCTATGGAAACATGTTCAAGACGTCATTGAAGGTCATCTTTTTGACCACTTAGGAACCTTATCTGCACAGTTGGATTGGAAAAACTAGGTTCTGCTCCCTAAAGCAAAGAAGGTGAAAGGAAGATTTTAAAAAGATGCACAAGGTTGTGACAGACAAAGAATAATTGTTCTCTTTAGCTGATAGCACAAGGAGTACGAAGTATAGATATAAGATTTTGGGCATATTGGTGGAGCGAAATTGAGGATGTGAGGAAAATCATTTTTATATCACAAGTGGTAATGATCTGGAGCTATCTCCACAAGGTTGGCAATGAGGATACAATCAATAATGTAAAAAGCAATCTTTACCATAGGCGTCAAGTCATTTTACACTCCAGTCACCACCAGGAAGTCTCAGGGCTCTCCGGTTCTTCCATGAACAGAGTCCCCATCAGTTTCCCTCTACTAGCACTCTTCCTCAACTGGCAGAACTTGTCCTCACCCTCAATAACTTCTCTTTTAACTCATTTCACTTTCTTCATGTTAAGGTGTAGCCATGGACACTCGCAGAGGTTCCAAATATGCCTGCCTTTACTCTCTTCCCTGTGCCCCCCCACCCTCACCTGCACCACCGATCACTTGCTAGACTTTGTCCCGCCTCCACCTCTCTTCCAGCTTTCTCTCCCCTACTACAATCGGTCTAAAGAAGGGTTCCGACCTGAAATGTCACCTATTCATGTTCTGCAGAGATGCCGCCTTATCCGCTGAGTTACTCCAGCACTGTGTGACCTTTTTTTTTTGTATTAACCAGCATCTGCAGTTCCTTGTGCTTTCCAGGCTCTAATGACCCTGACTTATCTTCTCCATCCCACGGGCTCAAATTCCGCCACAGGTCTGAACTTTGCAAGATCTGAATAATGTTTCTCCAGTGTAACGTTGGGACATCACAGCAAGGTCAGGCTGTGCTGCCAGACTCTATATCTCTGAGTAACAAATCTGGTTTAATTTGTTTAATTCCTATGGTCAGATAATCTATTTCAATACCCTAGGAGTGAATAGGTGAATGATGGCTAGCATGGACTCGGTGGGCCAAAGGGCCAGTTCCTATACTCTATCTCTAAACTAAATGACAGCTTGAATGTGATATCAGAAGTCAATTGCTGACTGAATCAACATAAACAGGGCAAGACAGCAGTGGTAACCAGGAAACAAAACAGCATTTAATATCTGTACTGGGGAAATTTGGCACCGTGAGAAATATTTATTAGCAAATATTTAGGTAAGCCCAAGACATAATCTGAATGCCAAATGTACCTCAGCATGTTAGCTCAGTGCTTGGAAACCTGACAAACTATTTACAGAAATGTATAACATTTCAAACCGTGCTGGTAAGATAATTTGCAGCTTACACTCAAACTGGTCCATGCTGACTTGTTTCTTTTCAGCAAGAGAAATTAACATTATTACAACATTTTGAAAATGGAATTGGAAACTGAAACTGAACTTTAGAATATTCTCACATATTAAATAACATTAACTCCTTTGTTTCCAACATATACTGCTCGGTGATCAATCCTTCGATCAAGTCAATATTTACTTACACACCTGAACTGTGGAACTGATCTCCGCTGCAAATCCTCCTGTTATCGGAGCTTCGTGGCTAATAAGCAACCTTCCTGTTTTTACCACAGACTGAAATAGAAAAAGAAAATGATTTAATACAAAAATGCACAACTTGAAACATTATGGCATAAAGTGGTAGCAAATAATAGAATTGTGCCATTTCAGAACGGAAAGACATGTTGAGGGCAGACTCAAAATAGCAACAAAAAATGAATCTTTGCCTAGAATTGGCACTGCACCACATTTCTGCCCACTGCACAATTCAATTTCAATTTAAAAATAAACAGGGACATACAGAGTCTGACATACTAATGTCTAGGTTTCAAGTTGATGGATAGTAACTGGATTTGCAGGATAGAAGCTAAGGAGTGGCATTGTGGTTGAATGGGTTTTCGGGATGGTATATCGGGGGGTTTGTTGAAGGTCTTGGGACTTTGGCTAGACATTGTTGGGCTGTTGAATCAGTTTTTTGGGGTGGTAGCTGATGTTTGGAGGACAGAGATTTGAAGTGATTACTCAGGCTTTGAATACTCAGTGCGCTTGACATATGAACATACAGAGAGAAGCCAGACATGAACAATGACTCCAGAAACCAGCAAATCATTTTTGGGTGCTGATTCTATAAATGTAATTGATGCTTGCAAAACCAGTGTCATCAACCTGCAAGACCAGCTTCTGCTAGATGTAAAAAGTGCATGTTTGTGCAGGAGCCAAGCACACTCTATGAATCAGATAGTTCCCCTTTAAGTAATTTACCTGCATGCTCCCTCTTGCATCCAATCACAGCTTCCATCAGCACTGTCCAATGACTCCACTTCTGTTCCTACCCCACCTCTCTAAGATCACGATCCTTGCACAGACCCAGAGCACCATCTTGCTACTAGGCTTGTACCAACCAAATTATGTTCCAGATACACTTCTATCAATGTAGAAAGAACTGCACATGCTGGTTTACACCGAAGATAGGCACAAAATGTTGGAGTAACTCTGGCAGCATCTCTGGAACGTTTCGGGTCGAGACTCTTCTTTAGACTGAATGAAGATGCTACCTATCCCGCTGAGTTACTCCAGCATTTTGTGTCACACTTCTATCAACACTGATTACCAATCTCAACTAGCACTATTGCCTCGTGACCTCTGTAAGCTGCCACGCAATCCCAACATCATCCAGACCCCCTTATCGAAATCCACATGTTGCTAATGTAAAGGCCCACAGCACCAAACTAACGCACGTGACCCCAAGCTAGGAATGTGACTGCAACCTATCACTGCAGATCCCCGACCAAATACCCAAAAGTAATCACCTAAAAATCTCCAGCTGCTGTACTCCAACCATCAGCTACCACTACAAACACCTGATGAACATCCCCCCGGCATCGAGCCAATGTTCCACAAACCCCAGCCACCATCTCACACACCTTGATCAATAACACAATTAATTCAATAATGAACAGCTATTAACTCCTTAGCTATTATCCTGCAAATCACAGCTATCATCCCTCATCTGCTACTTCTTCTTCTATCGTGTCCATCTTCCATGTTTCAAATGTTGACATTGCCGGCGACAATCAGTAGGAGCCATCACTTGTTGCAATAGATGATGGTGGGAGCAGAATTAGCTCAGGATACTTCCAGTTCCCAGCCCTGCAATGTGGATAGCCCAGCTATTAGCATGTTACTTCTGGCTGGAGTGATTTGCATTTGGTTTGCATTTTAGGGGAGATTGAGTAGACTAGGCCTATATACTTAAAGTTTTCAAGAATGAGACGAGGACTCACTGAAATTTACGAAATGCTTTCCAAAGCTTGACAAGCTACATCAGTGTTTAGTTTATTTTTGTCATGTGCACTGAGGTACAGTAAAAAGCTTTTGTTTGCGTCAAGAGAAAAGACTACATCTGAATAGAATTAAGCTGCTCACAGTGCACAGATGAAGGATAAAGATTAAAAGAGTGGAACAATTGTTATGGATGATAGCAGAGGCTCTTCTGGGACCGGTACACAAACAGTCACCACACTCTGGTGCCTTCTGAGAATGTCCCCCTGGCTAGGATGTCTAGACATGGGGTCACATTCAAAGAATCAGGAGTAGGCCATTTAGACTGAGTTGAGGGAAGATTTTATCATGTAAAGGTTGCTAATTTCCATATATTATTATATATGATTTATATATTATATAACCCAGTATATAAAAGTGTATATATTGTTATACAATAATACTATATACTATACACTATAATATATATTATTGTATAGATTAATATATTATATTGTTACACTAATGTTGTTATATTAATATAATACTAATGCGTCCTACAAGTCAGTGGCGCAGTGGTAGAGTCGCGGCCTGATAGCGCCGGAGACCCGGTTTCGAACCTGACTATGGGTGCTGTCTGTACAGAGTTTGTACGTTCTCCCTGTGACCGCATGGGTTTTCGCCAGTTGCTTTGGTTTCCTCCCACACTCCAAAGACGTACCGGTTTGTAGGTTAATTGGTTTCGGCAGAGATTGTGAATTTGGCGTTAATGTGCAGGATAGTGCTGGTGTATGGGGGATCTCTGGTCGGCGCGCACTCAGTGGGGCCGTCAGTCTGTGAATCCTATCTACTAATCACAATCCCCATCTACGGCGCTGCAAATCAATTTGCCTCCCTGCAACTCTTGCTTTTCATTCATAGCTACTGGCCATCAAACTGCAACTCCTGACTCACCAGCTAATTATAAGCCCCTAATTATACAAAATGCTGGAGTAACTCAGCGGGACAGGCAGGATCTCTGGTGAGAAGGAATGGGTGGTGTTTCAGGTGGAGACTCTTCAGGCTCGACCCGAAATGTCACCTATTTCTTCTCTCCAGAGATGCTGCCTGCCCCGCTGAGTTACTCTAGCATTTTGTGTCTACCTTCGATTTAAACCAACATCTGCAGTTCTTTCCTACACCCCCAATTACATCTCCGCCATCCCTGCCCAACAAATATATTTCCCCAGCCACCACCCTGCAACTATGATCAATATTGTAACCTGCAGCTGCCACCCTGTGATCGCCACCCTGCCCTGCCACCCTTGCTCACTCATCCCATAATCGACCATCAATTGCAACTCTCCACTACTGCTCTGAAACTTCACTATATAACACCTCTCAATTTGATATTACAATCTTGCAAACCCCAACAACCAACAACCACGCCAGTTAATGTACTGTAATCCCGATCTACCATCCTAGCGCTTCCCATAACCAATCGGAGCCCATTTACAGTCCTACAACTCCCAGCAGCCACTCCAATGCCCACGGTGGTGCAGCGGGTAGAGCTGCTGCCTCACAGCGCCAGAGACCCTGATTCGATCCTGACCTCTGGTGCTGTCTGTGTGGAGTTTGCACATTCTCCCTGTGACCGCATGGGTTCCCTCCTGTTTCCTCCCACATCCCAAAGACGTGCGGGTTTGTCGGTTAATTTGCATCTATAAATTGCCCCTAGTGTGTGGCAAGTGGATGAGAAAGTGGGATAAGGTGGAACAAGTGTGAACCGGCGATCAATGGTCGGCGTGGACTCAGTGGGCCTAAGGGCCTGGTTCCATGCAATATCTCTGAACAAAAGAAACTGTCCCTCAAATCTCTGCCTACCATCTCCCAACTCCAGGCTGCTGTACAAACCTCATGGTTGCTTACTTGCCTCCTCTTGATTAATTCTCACACTCCCCCTAATGGTCCCTAGAAAACAACCCATTCTGCAAAACAGCTTGCCCCAAGAGTTACTTAAGTTTAGAGTTTAGTTTAGTTTAGATGGGGTCAAGGAAAGAGCTTTCACGTTGCGGCCCTGCTTCCACCAATATTTCCACCACCACACATAAGAAGCACAGGAAGTGCAAGACAGGCACCATTGTATGCTGATGCCGAGAAGTATGTTCAGCTCTGACTGAACAATTTCTAATCCTGATGTGGACTCGATAAGAAGAAGAAGTTTAGAGATACAGCATGGTTAGTTTAGAGTAGAGGTACAGTGGCCCTTCGTCCCACCGGGCCCGCGTTGACCAGCGATCCCCGCACACTAACAGTATCACACACACACTAGGGACAATTTACAATTATACCAAGCCAATTAGCCTACAAACCAGTACATCTTTGGAGTGTGGGAGGAAATCGCAGATCCTGGAGAAAACACAAGCAGGGGAGAATGTACCAACTCCGTACAAACAGCACCCGCTGTAAGGCAGCACCGTTGCCACTGTGCCGCCTTACACTTTCACTTGCCAACCTTATCCCCATCCGCCCGTTCCCCAGTTGCTCCAATCCAGCCAATTTCTGCCTCCCATTTTCACACAGGCACATGACACCCTGGGCCTCTCGCACAATACATTTCTGAGCAACAAACATGGGAACAAAATGTTAATTGGCCCTATGAGCAGCAACTGACTCATTTGTACATATACTCTCTGAGTCTATTTCTTTTCTCAACATAATGCTGTTAAGATTTACCTTCAAACCTCAGTTTTTAATCTTATCCTCAATCCAAGATAAAAACTATTGGAAATAGTTATTTTCAACCCAGTATGAGGTTTCTACATATATATCATCACCCTTCAATGCTAATCGCCTCTGTTTTTAACTGCAAACTATATATACCAGATTTTAAATTTGGCAATGACATTAAAGAACAGCTTTGCAATGCTAATCAAATACAGCGCTACATATATTCATCTTTTAAGATGTTTTGTATCAGAAATCCACATTGGCTACTGTGGATTTGAGCATACTTAGTGCCATATATTCTATTAAAAGTACAGTTCAATAAACCTGACTCTCTCCGTCAGAAAAATGTAAAATGCACTACTATTCAGAGTTCCTTTGGCATGTTATAAGGTATTGAAGGATATGGATCATGTGCAGTCTTGAAGAAATCAGTTTAATCTGGCATCATGTTTGACACAAACATTGTGGACCAAAAGGCTTGTTTCTCTTTTGTGCTCTGATATGTTGCATGCATGAACAAGGACTGTTGAATTGGCTTAACTATAACTAGTAGGTACATAGAAACTTTCTACTCATAAACAAGCCTTGAACACATTCCATCATAAAGTGCTGGAGTGGGTGAGGCAGCATCTCTGGAGAACATGGATAGCCAATGTTAGCCAGTTACCATAGAAAGCATTTTATCAGGATCAATCACAACTTGGTTTGGGAACAGCTCCATCCCAGACCGCAAGAAATTGCAGTGAAATGTGGACGCAGCCCAGACCATTACACAATCCAATCTCCCTTCCATTGACTCAATCTACACCTCACGCTGCCCAGGCAAGGCCAGCAGCATAATCAAGGGTGAGTCGTACCCTTGCCACTACCTCCTCCCCTCTCCCATCAGCCAAAAAGTATAGAAGTGTGAAAACACACACCTCCATATTCAAAGGCAGTTTTTTCCCCAGCTGTTATCAGGCAACTGAATGGGGTCAAGGAAAGAGCGCTCACGTTGCAGCCCTGTTTCCACCAATCTTTCCAGCACAAGAAGCAAATGAAGCAAAAAGACAGACACATTGTATGCAGATGCCGAGAAGTGTGTTCAGCTCTGGCTGAGCAACTTCTAATCTTGTGTGTGGACTCAATAAGAAGAGGCAACTGAATCATCCTACCACAATTAGAGAGCAGTCCTGAACTATTATCTATCTCATTAGTGACCCTCGCAGACTATCCTTGATCAGACTTTGCTGGCTATACCTTGCACTAAATGTTATTCCCTTATCATGTATCTATACACTGTAAATGGCTCGATTGTAATCCTATATTGTCTTACCACTGACTGGACAGCATGCAACAAAAGCTTTTCACTGTACCTCAGTGCACGTGACAATAAATTAAACTATCCTTTCAGTCGGGATCCTGTTTCAGACTCAACCCGAAACGTCGCCTATGTCCTCCAGAGATGCTGCCTGACCCACTGAGTTACTCCAGCACTGTTTCTTTTGTAAACCAGAATCTGCAGTTACTTGTGTCAACACATTCCATTGTGATGTTTTCATCATAGGATCCACCCAGATTATTTATACTCTTAGTCACCATCTGCACTCTTTAATGGCATCTTTTAAAAATAACTAATTTCCCTATAAAATGTCTTATGTTTCACTACTGGGTTAATGGCAAAAAAATATCCTCGTTCTAACTTTTATCTAATAATTTTTTTTCTCTAACTGCCACTTCAGTATTTTGGGAATTTCTTTAGTCAACCGGTATGCACAATTGATATTTAGCATTAAAAATGAAAAAGATTTGAGGAAAATTGTATATGGAAAAAAATTGAAAAACTAGGAGATTAAAAATCCATTTTATTATTTTTTTAAATAATTGATAGCTGCAGTTTGTTTAATAGGTTCATTCTTCCTATCTTAATACTTGGTTCATTCAACTTCCTATTTCAGATGCCACACTCACGGTGAGAAGGGCAGGAAGGAGATGCCAAATTCAAGGCAACTCTAACTATTTGAGGACAAGTATTTTCAGATTGATCCATTTTATTTTCCATTTATTATCATCTGTCCTGGGTCTCCTGGATCTCAAACAACGGTGGAGAACAGGACCTACAGGATTGGGGAGCATCCTGGGGGAGAGCTCAGTTAACTGTCTCCTGCTGCCCCCTGGCAACAGCCTCGGGCTCCTCCTCACAATGTCAGCCCCAATCACTGAAGAAGGGTTTCGGCCCATCTATTTTTGGCTTCATAATGCTGCTGAACCCGTGAGATCCAGAGTACACTTCCCCAATGTCAACACCAAGAAGTGAATGGTGCTGAAGTGCTGAGAGATGACCAAGAGCTTCAAGCTCCAAGGTTTATAGATATCTCACACAATTTGTCCACATTGTCACCATGGCCAAGAAAGCCCACCAATGCCTAGACCTGGTCAGAAAGCTAAGAAAATTTGGTATGTCTCCAGTAATTCTAACCACTTTCTACAGATGCACCATAGAAAGCTTCAGTTTAGTACTGCAACTGCTCGGCCCAAGACTGCAAGAAATTGCAGAGGTATGAACACTGCCCAGTCCATCATGTTCGTGGGTTCTAGGAGAAGAATGAGGCCATTCGGCCCATCAATTAAACTATCCTTTCCTAAACTATGCCAATCAATCATGTCTGATTTATCTTTCCCTCCCATCCCCATTCTCTTGCCTTCACCTCCTTCCTGGGTTCTCAGCCCTTTATTGTTCACTCTCCCACCTACACTCTGGTTACCAGCTCCTGAGTAAGGGAGCATATTAAGTCCCATTCTGGTCCACGGTAACATACACACACCTAATTACATTCCTGGCTCTGGCAGCGCACCTAACCACACTTCCAGTTGGCAGCTCCACTCACTCACCTACAGGGATGCAGCCAGGGTTCCAAACACTATTGGATGTGCAGCCAGAGTCAGAGACTGGAATGCAGTCAACTGGAGTCATTGAGTTATACAGTGTGGAAACAGGCCCTTTTGGCCAACTCGCCCACACTGACCAACATGTCCCATCTACACTAGTCCCACTTGCCTGCGTTTGGCCATTATCCCTCTAAACTTGTCCTATCCATGTACCTGTCTAATTGCTTCTAAAACGTGCAATTATCCCAGCCTCAACTACATCCTCCGACAGCTTGTTCCATACACCCACCACCCTTTGTGTGAAAAAGTTACCCCTCAGATTCCTATTAAATCTTTCCCCCTTTACCTTAAACAGATTTCTTCTTGTTCTCGATTCCCCTGCTTTGGGCAGGAGACTCTGCGCGTCCACCCCGTCTATTCCTCTCATGATTTTATACATCGTTACAAGATCACCCCCTCATCCTCCTGTGCTCCAGGGAATCAAGCCCTGCCCTGCTCAACCTCTCCTTATAGCTAAGATCCTCAAATGTTTACAACATCCTTGTAAATCATCTCTGCACCCTTTACAACTTAACAACATTTGTCCTGGTGAATAAGTTGGTCGGTCTGTTTAGGAATTTGGGTAGAATGGAGAACCAGCATGGTTAGATGTGTAAGTGCAGCCTGGTACCAGTGTGGTAAGATGCGAGGCGGGGGCACAGACTGGCACGGTTAGAAGTGTGGGCAGAGGCAGGAACCAGTGTGGCAAGATGAGAGGTAGAACACAAACTGACATGGTTAGATGAGCAGGCAGGGCCAAGGACCAGAGCGTAATTGTGTGTGTTGATCAGATCTCAGTCAAGAGGTAAAACACTGGCAACCCTACATTAAATCAGTTCAGGTAACAGACATTTGCCATTACTTAATTCAGAAATCATTGCCCAAAAATCTGGGATCAGAATGTGTGTGTCAATTTTTATTTTATTCTCAGCTCACATTTCTAGGCACAGATGATGTGGCTTTGCACTACAGAACATTTTCTGGGAACTCAGTCAACCCCCCAACTCCCCCACTCCAGCAATGCAGAGGTTGGCTGTAAACAAGTAAAATATTAATTGGTAGAAAAAGAATAAAACAAGCACAAAGTAAATGACTAGTTTGGAGCCAATATTGCATAATAACCTGAAATTACATTATTTTTTATGTTTGTGTGATTTTTAGCAAAATTGTAAATTAACACAAAACAGATTGAGCAACATATAATTAGAGAAAAATAGTCAGAGGTTTATTGAAAGAATGAATATGCAACTCAAAAAATCTTCCTGGATGAATTCAATTTCAGAACTTCTCAGCCACAGAAACTTTCACCACACATGTATTTTCAACCCCCTTGAAAAAGTAATCAGTAGTTGGATGTTAAATCTGCATGGATCAATGAAATCTGAATTATGGGAATTAACTAGTAAACTCTGTTTTTGGGAGTATCTTCATTTTTTTAAAAAAAGCAAAAACATTCAAAAGATCAGCAACTATTTCCCACATTTAGAACAAATTTATAATTTTATATTGTAGCAGGCATTGATTAGAAACACAAAGACAAAAGCAAATTACTATTTCCAGCTTCGTTAATTTTCCCTGCTCTCCTAGTTTTGCTGATTGTTCTTGAAACTCAGCTGCAAAAAAAAATCTCCAGTATTATCTATGGGTTTCCAGAAATTGAATACAGATGCTTTGAAAAAAAAACATAGATGGAAGGGATGGTGGGGGAGATAAAACTTGTTTAAGTGAACATGTCAAGAGAAAGCTTGAAATAATAGAACATTAAATATATATATATCTATTAATAAGATGTCAATTTAGGAAAATGGACTGGAAAAAAAAAATCAAAAACCAAAAATCAAAAACCTGGGAGAAAGTAAAATTCAACCTACAAAGCTGTAAAATTATAAACTATATGGATTATATTTAGATTTAGTTATTTGAAAGTAAAATGCAAAAAATCACTTCTTTCAAACTAGATAACTAAAATGTAGTATTCCATCTTACATGTAATCCACCAGATGCTTTAGAAGAAAACTATTTTTCCCTCAACATATACAAAAGCAACAAAATAAGTAATGTTATTATTACCCTATGGAACATTTTAACAAAGAAAATCCAAAAGATAAAAACTTCTAGATCCAGGATAAAGTAAATATTTCTAATCTGTACAGCTGACGTCAACTACTAAACTAATAACATACTAAATAATTAATTCCAGCAGGACAATTGCTGAAGTAGCGTTACTTAACAAATTTGCACTAACTGTTTGCTTATGCGGAATGTATTACTATAATGTGTATTGATGTGTTTCCATGATCTACCCAAGTGTCCATGGAAGAAGTATATTGTTAGCCAAAGAAACATCAGCTCCTGCTTGAATGACTAAATCTTGGAAAAGACCAGGCTGAAAGCATTAACACATTCCCACTTTATCAGGTAATTCCCCTATCAATTAAATTTTAACTGGAATCTTTTGCAAAATCTGTGCAAACATCAACGATCTTCTCCAAAGGGATGGCCGTGGAGAGAGTTAACAACTTCAAGCTCATGGGAGTGCACATCTCTGATGTTTTGTCGCGGGCCCAGCGCATTGATGCAATCACAAAGAAAGCCCATCGATGCCTCTACTTCTTCAGAAGTTTGAGAAGCTTTGGCATGTCGCCGATACTGTCTTGAACTTCTACAGTGCACAGTGGAGAGCATACTCACTGGTTACATCACTGCCTGGTTTGGTAACTCGGCCACCCAAGAACGTAGGAGGCTGCGGAAAGAGTTATGTGTGTTGACCTCCCAACATCGAAGGGATGTTGGGAGTGCCTCAAAAGGCAGCTAATGTCATGATAGCTCCACATCACTCTGGTTATGTTCTCATTTCGCTGCTACCATTGGGAAGAAGGTACAGGAGCCCGAAAACCATTACCTCGAGATTCAAGAACATCTTTTTGCCATGAACCTTCAGGCTCTTGAATCACACTGTACAATTCACAAGCCTTCCTTAGCACTGAACAACTGTGAACTTTAAGGGCTGCACTATATGCTTCAGCTTACACCATTATGGTCTGCTTACTTAGTAAAGCTGAAAATGTATTGTATTTATAGTTTATTGTATATTACTGTACTATGGTGTTAACTTGCCTGTAAAAGCATCTGCAAGCAAGAATTTAATTGTTCCATTCCCGGCGCAAGTGACAATTAAAACTCTTGACTCTTGAAATGATTAACGTTAAACAGCAGTGACATCAACGGTGATCTATCCAAGAGTGTTTGCTGCCAGCTCTTTGTGTTTTGAAATAAGCCAAGTTGATGGCTGGAAATAGTTGGTTAATTACAATCTTTATTTCCTCTTTTATTTTTCAATTCAGAATTGTTTATAATGTGCAAGACTGAACAATGAATGGTAATGGAACATTTGACTGAACAAACTGTTACCATTCTTAAGCGTTTAAGCAAAGCTTCCTTGATAGACTACTTCAAATTTGTACAGGAAAGAGAAAAATTTAACTTTTGTATAACAAATATTAAAAACTTTGATGTGAATACAAAACTTACTTTTCGTAGACCATGTAGGTGAACATGTTGCTTTACGTTTGTTACAGAATTTTAAATGTGCCATGCTAATGATATTTTCAGTTTAGTTCAGCAAGTACAATTTTTTTAAATAGTATTGTGTGGTGGGATAGACAATAGGTGCAGGAATAGGCCATTCGGCCCTTCGAGCCAGCACCACCATTCAATGTCATCATGGCTGCTCATCCACAATCAGTACCCCGTTCCTGCCTTCTCCCCATATCCACTGACCGCTATTTTTAAGAGTTCTATCTAGCTCTCTTTAAGAGTCCTATCTAGCTCTCTCTTGAAAGCATCCAGAGAATCTGTCTCCACCGCCCTCTCCATTCTCCCCCAACATCAGGAACATGTTTCCTGCCTCTAGCGTGTCCAAGCCGTTAACAATCTTATATGTTTCAATGAGATCCCCTCTCATCCTTCTAAACTCCAGAGTGGACAAGCCCAGCTGCTCCATTCTCTCAGCATATGACAGTCCCGCCATCCCGGGAATTAACCTTGTAAACCTACGCTGCACTCCCTCAATAGCAAGAAGGTCCTTCCTCACATTAGGGGACCAAAACTGCACACAATACTCCAGGTGTGGTCTCACTAGGGCTCTGTACAACTGCAGAAGGACCTCTTTGCTCCTATATTCAATTCCTCTTGTTATAAAGACCAACATGCCATCGCTTTCTTCACTCCCTGCTGTACCTGCACGGTTATTTTCATAGACTGATGTACAAGGACCCCCAGATCCCGGTGTATTTCCCCTTTTCCCAACTTGATGCCATTTAGATAGTAATCTGCCTTCCTGTTTTTGCTACCAAAGTGGATAACCCCATATTTATCCGCATTAAACTTCATCTGCCATGCATCTGCCCACTCCCCCAACCTGTCCAAGTTACCCTGCATTCTCATAGCATCCTCCTCACAGTTCACACTGCCACCCAGCTTCGTGTCATCTGCAAATTTGCTAATGTTACTTTGAATCCCTTCATCCAAATCATTGATGTATATTGTAAATAGCTGTGGTCCCAGCACTGAGCCTTGTGGTACCCCACTAGTCATTGCCTGGCATTCTGAAAGGGACCCGTTAATCCCTACTCTTTGTTTCCTGTCTGCCAATCACTTCTCTATCCATGTCAGCACTCTACCCCCAATACCGTGTGCCCTAATTTTGACCACAAATCTCCTATGTGGGACCTTATCAAATGCTTTCTGAAAGTCCAAGTACACTAAATCCACTGGCTCTCCCTTGTCCATTTTCCTAGTTACATCTTCAAAAAATTCCAGAAGATTAGTCAAGCATGATTTCCCCTTTGTGAATCCATGTTGACTCGGACCGATCCTGTTACTGCTATCCAAATGTGCCGCTATTTCATCTTTTACAATTAACTCCAGCATCTACCCACCACCGATGTCAGGCTAACTGGTCTATAATTCCCTGTTTTCTCTCTCCCGCCTTTCTTAAAAAGTGGGATAACATTAGCTACCCTCCAATCCACAGGAACTGATCCTGAATCTATAGAACATTGAAAAATGATCACCAATGCATCCACAATTTCTAGAGCCACTTCCTTAAGTACCCTGGGATGCAGACCATCGGGCCCTGGGGATTTATCAGCCTTCAGTCCCATCAGTCTTTCCAACACCATTTCCTGTCTAATGTGTATTTCCTTCAGTTCCTCTTTCACTCCAGATCCTCTGGCCACTACTATATCAGGAAGATTGTTTGTGTCCTCCTTAGTGAAGATAGATCCAAAGTATCTGTTCAACTCATCTGCCATTTCCTTGTTCCCCATAATAAATTCACCTTTTTCGGTCTTCAAGGGTCCAACTTCGGTCCAAACTAATTTTTTTCCTCTTCACATACCTAAAGAAGCTTTTACTATCCTTCTTTATACTCTTGGCTAGCTTAACTTCGTACCTCATCTTTTCTCCCTGTATTGTCTTTTTGGTTATCTTCTGTTGTTCTTTAAACATTACCCAATCCTCGTGCTTCCTGCTCATCTTTGCTACGTTGTACTTCTTCACTTTAATTTTTATACTGTCCCTGACGTCCCTTGTCAGCCATGGTCGTCCCTTACTCCCCTTGGAATCTTTCTTCCTTCTAGGATTGGTTGATTAATCTTGGATTGAATAAAGGATTGACAGTTACTATCGATTTATTTGTGTATCTAGATCTACAAGATGACCAAGACACAAGACATAGCCAAGGAGTAACTATAGGCACTCGCATGGGCCCAAGCTATGCCTGCCTCTTTGTAGGGTATGTCAAACAATCACTGTTCCAGGCGTGCACTGGCCCTATCTCCAAACTCTAACTCCGCTACATTGATGACTGCATCGGTGCTACCTCCTGCACCCATGCAGCACTCACTGACTTCATCAACTTCACAACCAAATTCCATCCTGCACTCAAGTTCACTTGGACCATCTCCGCCATCTCCCTACCCTTTCTAGATCTCATCACAGGAGACAGATTATTGACTGACATCTACTACAACCCCATAGCTATCCAGACTACACTTATTCCCACCCTGCTTCCTGTAAAGACTCTATCCCCTAATTCCTCCATCTACGCGGCATCTGCACCCAGGATGAGGTTTTCCATACCAGGGCAACGGAGATGTCCTCATTCTTTTGGAAACGGGGGTTCCCCTCTTCCATTATAGATGAGGCTCTCACTAGGGTCTACTCGATATCCCTCAGCTCCGCCCTCCCCCCATTCATAATAAGGACAGTTCCCCTTGTCCTCACCTTCCACCCCATTAGCCATCGCATACAGCATATAAACCTTCGACATTTTCGCCACCTCCAACGGGATCCCACTATTGGCCAAATCTTCCCATATCCACCCCTTTCTGTTTTCCGCAGAGACCGTTCAGTCTTTTCAGGTGAGGCAGTTCACTTGCACCTCCTCCAACTTCATCTAATGTATCTGCTGTTCCAGGTGTCAACTCCTGTACATCGGCAAGACCAAGCGCAGGCTCGGCGATCTTGTCGCTGAACACCTCCGCTCATTCCGCCTTAACCTAACTGATCTCCCAGTTACTCAATGGAATATCAAAAGCTGTTAAAAATAAACATGCAGATGGGTCGTCAACAGGCGTGAATTTCAGTGTTGTGACGTGAGACGGGAGAATCATAACAGTATAATGGCATGTCAATCAGCACTGCTATCACATAACTTCAGTGAGCTACAGTTATCATGACCTCAAATGCTGCCTGTGTATAGTTTGCATATGTTCCTTTGACTGCATTGTTTTTCTATCTGGTTTCCTCTCATATCTCAAAGACATGCTAGTCAGTTAATTGATTCTAGTGTCAAGGAATGGCAGCAGGAATAATCTGAAGGGGCACTTGATGGACTTCTGAGAGGGAATGCTAAAGGGAAATAATTCCTTCTCTCCAGAGGCACTGCTTGACCTGCTGAGTGATGCCAGCATTTTGTGTCTATCCTCAATGAAAGAATGGGATTGCTGGAATGTTCAGATAAACCACGAAGATACATGAAATAGAAAATAAAATAAATAAGATAAACAGACAACAAATAAATAGGTTCTGTAAAGAGAGCACTCCAAACTATTGAAAATACTAACAAACCATTGGCATGGAACTTAAAAGTAAAGTTGGCCCTAGACATAGAGTGTCCAATACACTATTCCACGTTAAAAGTTGATGGAGGGGGTATTAAAGATCTCTTGCAAGGACAGCAGTGGAGGAGATCTTTGGGAAAGCTTCAGGTTTTTTTTGGAAACAACTTAGCATGTTGACCTTAAAAAGGTTTAGAAGTTAGATTTTGATTTATGTAGAGCCATTCTCAATCTCACGCTCTTCCTTGACATCATCAATTGAGCTGGATAATAGAGATGTCCTGGAAATGTGGGCCAATTCAGAGGAAACAGCAGCATTCTTTGGAAACAACACAGCGTATTGACCATAAAAGGTCTGGAAGTTATATTTTGATTTATGCAGTGCCATTCTCAAACTCATGCTCATCCTTGACTTCATCAATTGAGCTGGAAAATAGAGATGTCCGGGAAATCTCGGCCAATTCAGAGGAAACGACAGCATGAGAAGAGATAATGGTGTATCACGGTGGTACAGCAAATGGATCGGTAGCTTCTCAGATCCAATGACCCCGGTTTGTCCACGACCTCTGGTGTGGTTTGAGCGGAATTTGCATGTTGGCCCTGTGACCTTATGGGTTTTATCCAAGTATCTCAGGTGCTTCCCACATTCCAAAGATCTTCAGGTTGTTACATTAATTGGCTACTCTATTTATCTCAAGTAGAATGGAGTTGATGGGCATGTGGGAGAGAATAGACTGTGAATGGAAATGTACTCACCCTGTGCACATTCCAACATTATTCAGCTAAGATCAAAAATATAAAATTGCCACTATTTTTTTCTGGCTTTTATGAACAATAGTAGTTCCATTCAAGGTATAAGCAAAGTACATGTCCTTTTATCACCCATAAGTAAGGCTGCATGCTTATTTCTGTAATGATTACAAAACCCCCTATAAATGTCTGACTGGATACAAGACAGAATTCGAGATAATATTTTCCAATGAATGAAACTTTCCATCCTTGCAGGGTGATGAGATTTCCTTTCTGAATGGCCTGGAATGTTGTCCTTATGTTGTGACTAATGGAACAAAAAAATCATTCATCATGGGCTTAATTTCATCTGTATATCCCTGTAGGAAATCAAGGCCTTAAATTACAAGACTATTAAGGCTTCCAACAATGTGTGTCTACAATAGAGACATATTCCAACACATCACAGAGACCAACTTTTTGATCCAACTCATCTATGCCGACCAAGATGCCCTTCTAAGCAAGTTCCATTTGCCAGTGTTTGACCCATATCCCTCTTAACCATTCCTATCCATGTAGCTGCCCAAATGATTTTAAAATGTTGTTATTGTACCTGCTTCAACCATTGGTCACACTCTCTTCACTGCTACCATCTGGAAAGTGGCACAGGATACTGTGAACCGTTACCTTCAGGTTCAAGAGAGGATTCTTTCCACCAACCATCTGGTTCATGAAACCACCCCTCCCGCCTTGCATAATGCTAACCACAACCCTGCCACAGCATCAAACATAACAAACTTTGCACTATTATGGTTCCTACTTAAATTAGTTTTGCACTATTATGCTCTAGTTTACTTAGAATACCACTTTCCCCCATATTCATCCTCAATACCATAGTCCTCTGCAGCATCAGGAGGCTTTCAGACCAAGATACATGAGCTTATCTCCAATAAAGAAAACAATTCTGCAGAGATCAGAGTAGGGAAGAACACCAGGCCAGTTATGGCTCTTTAAAGGAGATCAGTGAAATTCAATAAACACCAGAGAGATTTGCTCGTCCAAAATGAATTGTTCAACAGGTTTATGACACTAATCCCCAAATTTCATCCTCGCTTTTTAGAATGGTTCACGTACTTGTACCATGTGTGGCACAGCGGTAGAGATGGTGCCTGACAGTGCCAGAGACACAGTATTGGTCCTGACTATGGGTGCTGTCTGTATAGAGATTGTACTTTCTCCGGGTTTTCCAAGATTTTTGGTTCCCTCCCACATTCCAAAGATGTACAAGTTTGTATGTTAATTGGTTTTGTTAAATGTAAAAATTGTCCCTAGTGGGTGCAGGATAGTGTTATTGTGCGGGGATCGCTGGTCTGTGTGGACCCGGTGGGCCGAAGGGCCTGTTTCCGTGCTGTATCTCTAAACTAAACTTAAAACTAAACCTGCACAGTTGTATTTCTTATCTTTGTACACTATTCCTTGTGCAATAAAGGCTGACATTCCATTCGCCTTTCTTTGACAGTCCATGCCCTTTACAGACATTTTCCAATCCTTTCATAACTAATTTTTCTATCTGGGGACACATGGTCCAGCTACAGGCGCTGGACCTCAGCATCAAACAGAATCTGTGTAAGGAATTAGATAAACAACATTTCGGATCAATATCATCCATCTGGACTGGCCAGATGAAATGTCTCAACCCAAAACCTCTCAATTCAACTCTCTGATCTGTTTAACCCCAAGATAGTTTGCATGTAACTTAAATTGCAATCATGAAATGATAACCTTTGTTCAATGGTTCTTTATTGTCACGCATGCATAGCAGAGTGAAATTCTTTTGCACAACCACAAAATGCAGTTGCCACAATTTTGGTGCCGTTTAAAACTAAAACCACAGAAAACACAACAGTCCAAAGTGCAAAGTCCAGTCCACGTATTGGAAGTCTTGGAGCACACCTGATCCAGGTGTGCCCAGCCCGATGTCCCTATCCTCTGCCAACTGCCTCTGTGCCCCTTGTGGTGCCTCCTGCGGCCAACCTTGAAGGCGCTAGTGGTAATATGTGTAACCACAATAATATGACCACAATTTCTTGTGCTCCTACTTGTCAATGTAGACCTTATAAAACACCTTATAAAGACTTTATTTTCTTGGCCCAGCCTATGCCATTTGGTTCCTAAATAAGACAAGAAGAAACAGGTCATCCCTTTCGATGAAAAGTCCTCTTTCACTCTGAAGAGATATCCTTAACTAGGACAATAGTTGAGCAATAGTCTCCAGGGCTCCCACTCTCAGCAATAAACCAAAGTAACTATCCACTAATCATACACTCCTTACCACTCTCATTTTCTCTTAACTCCTGTGGCTGCACAGTGGCACGGCGGTAGAATTGCTGCCTCTCAGCATCAGAAACTCAGGTTCGATCCTGACTACGGGTGGTGTCTGTACAGAGTTTGTACGTTCTCCCTGTGACCCTGTGGTCGGATCTCCAGGGATCCGATTTCCTCCCTCATTCCAAAGCAATGCAGGTTTTAGGTTAATTGGTTTCTGTAAATTGCCCCTAGAGTGTAGGATGCTGAAGTGGCATAACACAGAGCCAGAGTACGGGTGGTCGATGGTCGGCAGAAACTCGTTAGGCTGTATCTCTAAACTAAACTCCTAACAGCCTTCTTTATGATGTTGGAATGTCCGCATAGGCTTTGTTCACAGCAAGTATATTTTTGAACAAAGTCATGGAGTGAAATTTCAGCATGTTATACTACCTTCTCGATCAAACTGGCCAGATAATTCTTTCTTGGTAGTCTGTGATGTTTTCAGCTGAAACTTTACCTTAACAATCCTGTGCTGGAGTTCTTCAAGACATGCATAAATTGAAACTATGCGTTACTAGGGATCCATTAATGTACACTCGCTGTGGCATAAAAATTGCACCACTCAAAAACTGGTTTACTTAAGTTAGTTGATACTGCTTTTATAAACTGGGTTAATAAGTACAGGCAGAAACAAATGACACATTTCCCGTTCCTTCTCATCTGAAGGTATATCATCAACTGCACGACACCCTAAGCTTAATAACTGTTATTTCAGTGCAACACAACATTTGCTGAATCAGCACGTTATAGCACAACTATTACAAATTTGGACATAAAGAAAAAGTGTAAACATAATCTTTATGTGAAATTCCATTGAAATTTAGTTACTCCAATAAGTTCTGGCATAAAGTAATGAGGTATTCGACCATACATCATTGGAGATTTAGACTGCAAACTTTGTTATTTAACAGCTATGTTTTAATGATCCATTTGCTCTGCTCCTAGTTTATAAAGATAAATGTACTGAAAATAAACATTTCAGACAAAAAAAAACAGATGAGTGGCCGACCAAAAAGAAATATATTAGGTGTAAACGACATTAATAGCGAGTAAAGTGATCTGTCTGTCCATGAAATAAGAGCAACATGCGGAAATAACAATTTTAATAGCTGAACAACAGTAACATTCTGCAGACCAATATCACATCCAAAATAACTCAAGAAATGAATATTCCTGTCTGTCGCCAGGCATTCCCACAGAAATTAATACCAAACATAAAACAGACCCACAATGGTAAGTCTAGGAAGACTGCAGATGCTGGAATTAAGAACAAAAATACAACACTGGAAGAACTCACCAGGTCAAGGAGGCAAAGAAGTGTAAGTCAACAATTCAGGTCAAGACTCATGTATTAATGCCAATCTAGGACTTAGAATCATAGTGTGGCAACAGGACCTTCGGCCCCAACTTGCCCACACCAACCAACATTTGATTAATTTCCCTCCTGGGATAAATAATTGTAAATTATTAATACATTTATAAATTGATAATCTCAAGCACATCAGACCCACTTGCCTGCATTTAGCCCAATCCCTCAAAACCTGTTCTATCTATGTACCTGTCTAATTGTTTCTTCAATGTTGTGATAGTCCCTGCCTCAACTACTGTACTTCCCTTGGCAGCTT
Organism: Leucoraja erinaceus; assembly: GCF_028641065.1. Lineage (NCBI taxonomy): Eukaryota > Metazoa > Chordata > Chondrichthyes > Rajiformes > Rajidae > Leucoraja > Leucoraja erinaceus. The sequence goes on from NC_073381.1 coordinate 81,370,145, forward strand.
GTTCCATACACCCACCACCCTTTGTATGAAAAAGCTCCCCCTCAGATCATAGAAACATAGAAATTAGGTGCAGGAGTAGGCCATTCGGCCCTTCGAGCCTGCCCCGACATTCAATATGATCATGGCTGATCATCCAACTCAGTATCCCGTACCTGCCTTCTCTCCATACCCCCTGATCCCCTTAGCCACAAGGGCCACATCTAACTCCCTCTCAAATATAGCCAATGAACTGGCCTCAACTACCCTCTGTGGCAGAGAGTTCCAGAGATTCACCACTTTCTGTGTGAAAAAAGTTCTTCTCATCTCGGTTTTAAAGGATGTCCCCCTTATCCTTAAGCTGTGACCCCTTGTCCTGGACTTCCCTAACATCGGGAACAATCTTCCTGCATCTAGCCTGTCCAACCCCTTAAGAATTTTGTAAGTTTCTATAAGATCCCCTCTCAATCTCCTAAATTCTAGAGAGTATAAACCAAGTCTATCCAGTCTTTCTTCATAAGACAGTTCTGACATCCCAGGAATCAGTCTGGTGAAACGTCTCTGCACTCCCTCTATGGCAATAATGTCCTTCCTTTAAAATCTTTCTCTCTTCACCTTAAAACTATGTGCTCTGGTTCTCAATTCCCCCACTCGGCAAGAGGCAATGTGCATGCACCCGATCTATTCCTCTCATGATTTTCTAGTTTTTAAGTGATGGATGACCACCATCCAACACTTGAGCCCACTCAGTGTCCAGCAAATTAACTTCGTCAGAGATCCCATTCATTTGAATGAAGACTTATCTTGTGAAATAGGGAAAGTATTATCTTCATTTATGCCACACCAGTTGAATGTTTTTTAGTGATTAGTGTTTTAATGTATTTTATTTTAATTACTTACATAATTAAAACAAAATCTGTCCAACATGTTGGCAATTGCAATAAATACTGCTTGAAAGCAGTAAGAAAATTAAGAAACATTTGTTTTCATACATGGACATGATTCTCATCTATTTCATGTGGGCTGCTTACATTTGAAAAATGTGGTAAATGCAAATCCTAGTTTGCACACCAAAAGAGCTTTTCATTCAGTTAATTTGTCACTGCTCCCACTTTGTTTCCACTGGGCAAAAGGAATTTAATTATTTAAAACACCTAAGGATTTCAAGATGACTAGAAAATATTGAGCCAGTTTTATTATCCAATTTTGTTTAAAATTCCCTCATTTAATGTTTTTAAATACTATTTAAAGGGACTACTTTATCAATTAATGGATGCGTCTTTATTTGTAAAATGCCAAACCACAAGAATTAAACTTGTCTAAACAACTTAAGAACTTGAGTGCTCCATTGTTAAACTACATTTGGTGTTTTTATTGTGGATGTTGTTTTAATTTAGTTATAGAGTCAGAGTCACAGTGATACAGTGTGGAAACAGGCCCTTCGGCCCAACTACACTAGTCCCACCTGTCCGTGTTTGGTCCATATCCCCCAAACCTGTCCTATCCATGTACCTGTCTAACCGTTTCTTAAATGTGAGGATAGTCCCTGCCTCAACTACCTCCTCTGGCAGTTTGTTCCATATACTCATCATCCTTTGTTTGAAAAAGTTACCTCTCAGATTCCTATTAAATCTTTCCCCCTTCACCTTAAACCTAAGTCCTCTGGTCCTCGATTCACCTACTCTGAGCAAGAGACTCTGCGCATCTACCCGATCTATTCCTCTAATGATTCTATACACCTCAATGAGATCACCCCTCATCCTCCTGCGCTCCAAAGAATAGGGAAGAAACAAAGGAGGACCAGGCTTGGGGGGACTGCTGTGAGGGAGGGGGAAGACCAATGTGGGGCCCAGCATGGGCGGACTGCCGTGAGGGAGGGGAAAGGGGAGGGTGGGCGGAGAACAAAGGTGGGCCTGGCACAGGGGTACTTTGTAATTTTGTCAACGTCGTATCTGGTGACTATTTGCATACCTTGGGTATACAAGCAAATAATTTCACTATGACTTGTCACATGTGACAATAAAGTATTCATTCATTCATAGAGACCCAGCCTACTCAACCTCCCTATAGCTCAGACCCTCTAGCCCTGGCAACATCCTTGTAAATCTTCTCTGTACCCTTTTCAGCTTGTCAACATCTTTCCTATAACACAGTGCCCAGAACTGACCACAATAATCTAAATGGGGCCTCACCAACATCTTATACAACTGCAACATGACCTCCCAACTTCTATACTCAATACTCTGGCTGATGAAAGTCAATGTGCCAAACGCCTTTTTGACTACCTTATCTACGTACGACGCGACCTTCAAGGAACCGTGCACCTACACTCCTAGATCCCTCTGCTTTACAACACTCCCCAGAGCCCTACCATTCACTATGTAGGTTCTGCCCATGTTAGACTTCCCAAAGTGCAACACCTCACATTTCTCTGTATTAAATTCCATCAACCATTCCTCAGCTCACCTGGCCAATTGATCAAGATCCTGCTGCAATTTTGCACAACCATCTACACTACCTGCAAAACCACCCACTTTTGTATCATCAGCAAACTTGCTAATCTTGTGTATGTTCTCATCCAAATCATTGAGATAGATGACAAACAGTAACGAACCCTGATGCACACCACTAGTCACAGGCCTCCAGTCCGAGAAGCAACCTTCCACCATCACCCTCTGCTTCTGTCCATGAAACAAATTTTAGTTTAGTTTAGTTTAGAGATACAGCGCGTAAACTGGCTCTTCGGCCCACTATGACCAGTGATCCCGCACATTAACACTACCTCACACACACTAAGGACAATTTTTACATTTGCAAAGCCAATTAATCTACATAACTGTAGGCTTTGGAATTTTCTATCCATTCAGCTATCTGTCCTTGGTTCCCATGCGAACTAACCTTCCAGAGCAGCCTACAAAGCAGAACCTTGTTGAAGTCCATAAATATACACAACATCTACAGCTCTGTTAACAGCTCCAAATCCAAATGAGTTACTTCATTTTTTTAAAACAGTAAATAAACGCAAAGTGACATAATAAATTTTGACCTTATAAATTGATATAATTCTCGGGCAGTACGCTCCAGTCTTCAAATATCTCTGGATGGTTTTCTTCCTGAGATCCCCTCCACACCTATTACCTTAAACCTCTGTCTCTAGCTTTACATACACGTGCCTTAGGGGAAGGTTTTCCACCATTCACAAAATCTATGTCCTCATGAATACGTGTAGGAAAATAAAGCCAGCTTGGAGTTGTCTGACTTCATCATAGAAATGCTCCACATAGTCAATCTGCCCTACACTCTTTCTTATGCATCACATCCGATATCCTGGCCGGCACAGTGGCACGGCGGTAGAATTGCTGCCTTACATTGCCGATTCGATCCTGACTACGGGTGCTGTCTGTACAGAGTTTGTACATTCTCCCTGCGGCCACGTGGATTTTCTCCAGGTGCTCAGATTTCCTGCAGCTTTATAGGTTAATTGGATTATGTAAACTGTTCCGAGTATGTAGGAAAGAACTAGTGTATAGGTGATCGCTGGTCGGTGCAGACTCGTTAGGCCAAAGGGCTTGTTTCCACGCTGTATCTCTAAAGTACACTAAACATTCTTTCCCTTGTGTGATAACCAGAAGAGCTCACAGGACGAGCTATGATATAACCAATGTTTATTTATTTGTACCATAATCTCCCTATTCTTATACTCTATGAACTGGCTAATGAAAGCTAGCATTCAGCAACATTTTTAATTATAATAAAAGGAAACTGCTGTAGAAATGTAATATTATTTTCTAATTTTCCTATTGCCACACTACAATCAGAAATTGTAGATAGTTACTCCTTTCAATTTACCACGTTTGGACTTGTGGTGTGGACTACACGAGAGTAACCAAATACAGATCAGGTATTTTATTCCCTTTTAATTCCCATTCCCACCCCTGTGCTCAGCATCCTACAATGTTCAAATCAAAATTCAAATGAACTCGAGGAAGAGCACGCACAAGGAACTGCAGATGTTTGCTTATACAAAACAAGTGCTGGAATAACTCAACGGATCAGGCAGCATCTCTGGAGAACATAGAAAAGTGACGTTTCAGGTCGGGACCCTTCTTTAGACTCTTCCTTTATCGCTGAAGATGTGGCCTAAACCATGTTCTCCAGAGATGCTGCCTGATCTGCTGACTTACTCCAACACGTTGTCTTTTCCGAAGAACAGCACCTGCTCTTAGATCGCAACTTTGTTTCAACAATTTCAGTTAACCAGGACTTCCTCCAATTTTAACTCATTTAATTTACATTCTTTTAATAATTTTAAATAATTATTCTGCACTGACACTTCTTCCAGGTTTGTTATCTTGCAATCACTATATGCCAATGAATTCACTCGTGCCTTCCACTCTTTTCACATTCTCCCCACCTAACCAACCTTATACCCAATGCCATATCCACAAGCCTTCGCTGAATCTTGTTCTATCTCTATTTCCAATTTTGATGGTTATTGACCTGAAATGTTAACCTTGTTATGCTCTACACAGATTTTGCCTGACCCTCAGATTATTTTAGCAGTTTATTTTTCCTCAATGGCAATGATTTAATCACTTCCTGAATTAAAAGAAAATCTTCACATTTCCATAATTTTAATATCAATCAGGATCTCATAACTAGATAATAGATAATAGGTGCAGGAGTAGGCCATTCCGCCCTTCAAGCCAGCACCGCCATTCAATGTGATCATGGCTGATCATCCCCAACCTGTACCCCGCTCCAGCCTTCTCCCCATATCCCCTGACTCCACTATTTTTAAGAGCCCTATCTAGCTCTCTCTTGAAAGCATCCAGAGAACCTGCCTCCACCACCCTCTGAGGCAGAGAATTCCATAGACGATGGAGATTTCCACAAACAGCAGTTATTGCCATCCCCATTTGCCCTCGACTGTCCATTTAGAAGTCAACCACATTGATGGATCTGGCATCTGACTGAGGCTAGAATGGGTCACTAAAGCAGAAATGTTTAAATTTGTGATTATTATTTAAATTCCACAATTGATGGGATTTGAACTCGTTGTAGATTGTAAATTAAGGCTCCTAGTTGCTCGGTAACCAAACCGTTTTAATTTGTTCAAACTGATTTATTCACTCATTGATACACCGATGGAAGATGATTTGGATGTGGAACGAGTATATCAAGAATGCACACTTTTTTATAGCAATTAAAAAAAGAATTACGGATTGAATGAGAGTAAACTGGCTGAAGAGGACATTTTTATGGAGGCTAATGGGTTGAGGATTGCTTTTCAGACCCATAAAATCTTAACAATGGCATTAAAAAACACTCAAATGGAGTATTATATTTTATAGTGAGAGTTTTGAGGATCAAAATATAATGGTGAATTTCTCATATAAATTGAATCCTTTAATAGCACTCATTCTCAGTGGTGACCAATTCAAATGCTCCAGCATCCATGCACTTTGACAAGGACCATTAACATTTATGTGTTAAGAGTTTCACAATTTAACTTATAACTGTCTTAGCTCTAATTTTAAGATTGTGACTCCTTATTCTGGAATATCTTGCTACACGAAGTAACCTATCCTAATAACATTGGGTTTTTTAAAAATTCAGAACAGAGGCCCTCCATTACTGAGGTGACTTTGTTACCTTTGCATTCTAGCCTCCTTGACCAACATTTCATCATTCTATTTTTATTTATAGAGAGTAACCCCCTATTTCCTTTTTTATTCCACAGTTCACTGCTAAAAAAAATAATATTCCTATGTCTTTATTGCATCTCCATAATGTTTGGGGCAAAGACCCATCATTTATATATTTGCCTCTGTACTCCACAATTTGAGATTTGTAATAGAAAGAAATCACATGTGGTTCAAGTGCACATTGTCAGATTTGATTAAAGGGTGTTTTTTTATACATTTTGGTTTCACCATGTAGAAATTACAGCTGTGTTTATACATAGTCACCACCATTTCAGGGCACCATAATGTTTGGGACACATGGCTTAACAGGTGTATGTAATTGCTCAGGTGTGTTCAAATGTCTCCTTAATGCATGAGCTCTCAGCACATAGTCTTTCCTCCTGTCTTTCCATCACCTTTGGAAACTTTTATTGCTGTTTATCAACATGAGAACCAAAGTCAAAGAAGCCATTATGAGACTGAGAAACAAGAATAAAAGTCGGTTTGTACTCGCTAGAATTTAGAAGATTGAGGGGGGATCTTATAGAAACGTACAAAATTCTTAAGGGGTTGGACAGGCTAGATGCAGGAAGATTGTTCCCGATGTTGGGGAAGTCCAGAACAAGGGGTCACAGTTTAAGGATAAAGGGGAAATCTTTTCGGACCGAGATGAGGAAAACTTTTTTCACACAGAGAGTGGTGAATCTGTGGAATTCTCTCCTGCAGAAGGTAGTCGAGGCTAGTTCATTGGCTATATTTAAGAGGGAGTTAGATGTGGCCTGTAGATGGTTTATGCATGCAACCTATAATGTAGCTACCTCATCACCATTAACACGCCCCCTCACATCAGTATAACTATGATCTCCTCCCTTCTCCTCCTCCCATTTTGTCCTGGTACGCCTGAAGGCTGGATGCAGCCAGTACTGGGACGTGTGTGCCATGTGCTATATTAAAGACTCTAGTAAAGGTTACAGTGTGTCAGACTAGACGCCTTTACATGGCCCTTGTGGCTAAAGGGATCAGGGGGTATGGAGAGAAGGTAGGTACAGGATACTGAGTTGGATGATCAGCCATGATTATATTGAATGGCGGTGCAGGCTCGAAGGGCCGAATGGCCTACTTCTGCACCTATTTTCTATGTTTCTATGTTTCTAAAACTGTTAGAGACATCAGCCAAACCTTAGGCTTACCAAAATCAACATTTGGAACATCATTAAGAAGAAAGAGAGCACTGGTGAGCTTACTAATCACAAAGGGACTGGCAGGCCAAGGAAAACCTCCACAGCAGATGACAGAAGAATTATCTCTATAATAAAGAAAAATCCCCAAGCACCTGTCCGACAGATCAGAAACTCTTCAGGAGTCAGGTGTGGATTTGTCAATGACCACTGTCCGCAGAAGATTTCATGAACAGAAATACAGAGGTTACACTGCAAGATGCAAACCACTGGTTAGCTGCAAAAATAGGATTGCCAGGTTACAGTTTGCCAAGAAGTACTTAAAAGTGCAACCATAGCTTTGGAAAAAGGTCTTGTGGACAGATGAGACAAAGATTAACTTATATCAGAGTGTTGGCAAGAGCAAAGTATGGAGGAGAGAAGGAACTGCCCACGATTTTACAATGTCCAGTTATGTGCTCCCTCATCAAAAAAGGCAACTCCCCTTCCTCTTTTACCTGAACCTCAATTACACTTGCAGCACCGACACCCTGAAACATTGAGTTACCAGTCCTGCCCTCTCTCAGCCAGAGCAAAGTAAACCTGTTTACATTCTAGTACTCGTGCAACAAGGGAGTGAGCAAAATTCAAATGAGAACATGTTTCCTATAGAAATACTAAATCACTGCAATGTATTTTCACTATTCCAACTAAAATTGCTTTCTCAAAGCCCTGTCCCACTGTACGAGTTCATTCAAGAGTTCTCCCAAGTTTGCCCTGATTCGAACTCGGTAATGGCTGCTAGTAGGTACTCGGGGCTCTCGTGGACATTTTTCAACAAGTTGAAAAATCTTCACAAGTCTTCCCGAGCTTACCGTGTTTCCCGAGTACCTGCTGTTAGCGTTACGAGCCGCTAAGAGACGTTCCCGAGCTCCGACGTACCCGCTACGTACATTCTACGTGCTTCCAAGAGATTGATTTTTTTTTAAGCTCGGGAGAGCTCTTGAATGAACTCGTACAGTGGGACAGGGCTATAAGTCTGTAGTCTAAGCATGTAGTTTGGAATACAAATAATGATTTTAAGTTATATCAGTGTTAAGCCCACATATCATTTACATTGGAAGCTTTTTGAACAATACACTATGTGTAGTGACTGATTATATGGCTTTACTATTGCTGAATAACTAACTCATAACCAATAATGTTCCATCAGTACCACGGCAAGGGACTAGATTTGTTTCATTTGGGAGTTTCTTAAAGAAGAACATATGTTCACTTTTCTCGAAAGCTTATGTGGTGAGCTACATACATTCATATGCTGTGCGGTTACATTTTGTTTGTTGGCAACAAATCAAGGCTTGGAGTGCACTTTACATGCATGGGCAGCATGCTAAATATTTTTGCATTATCTTGAATTGTATAAATTTAGTTACAACATAAGCCACATGTTTAAAACATATTTTTGTGGAAAATATGACCAATCTCCAATATGTTTAAAAAAAAAGTACCAGGATACATCAAATGATGCACAAACAACTGTGCAAGTTTATGTGAAAGTTATTTTAAATGCGTCAATAAATGAATTTAATAAATGGCTGTAAAATGAGATACAATAACATACGTCAACTGTATCAGTTTTAAAATCCCATTATTTTTCTAAAATGCAATTTCATCACCGAACCACATCAATTAATTTGACCTCCAAGACTCCTCCAGAAATGACCACCCAGTTTGAAATGTGCCTTCCCTCCCCTCTCCAGCTCCCCGCTCATTGCACCGGCGCAGGGGCTTTGTACTGTCTTCACGTCGCGATGCTAGCAGCATAGTGCAGTCACCGGAGACGTCAGGACCAACGGAACACCAACCCCCAGGCCCACTGCAAGCACGGAGATCCCAGATCAGCAACTCCAGCCCAGCCCCGTTCCAACTCCAGAAGAACACGCTCCCCGTATGGGCAGAAGCTGATGGTGTGCAAGAATAACGTCTTGTTCTTGGGTCGCGCAGCTCGGGCTGTGGGCGAACTGCCACTTGTCGTCATAGCGGCCCATCGGGGAGCGGATTCCTCTGGAGTTGGAGGGGGGTATTGTGCTGTTTGATCGTCCCCTACTATTCCAGGGACAGGGAGACAGGACGTTCACCGAGGGCAGCCCGCAGAGGTGACAGCGGAACCTCCGGTCGGTCCTCGAAGAAAGGGGAACTATTTTTAGATCCTTTAGAAGAAGCAATGAATATTAAGGCTGATTCACAAAAATTAATATCATACTTTTATAATAATATATTAAATAGAGAATCACCCTCAACAGAAGCATTAAGGGAAGATTGGGAACAAGAGCTAATGATAAAGATCTCGAAGGATAGATGGGAAAAATATTTGATGAATACACATAACTGTTCTATTAATGCAAGACATAATTTAATTCAATTCAAATTATTACATAGACTATATTATTCAAAAACGAGGTTGAATAAATTTTATCCAAACGTCTCTCCCAGATGCGATAAATGTTTGTTTCAAAACGCTAATATAACACACTCATTTGTTGGATGTACAAAGTTGAATAAATTTTGGAGTGATATATTTGATATATTTACAAAGATTTTCAAGTCAAGAATAGAACCCAAAACGGAATGGATTATATTTGGAATAATAGGAGAAGATACCAATTTAAATAAAGATCAAAATGTTTTTTTTAATTATGGGTTAATAATTGGAAAGAAATTGATACTTAAATTTTGGAAAAATACAACCACACCAACTGTTAAAATGTGGATTAGGAATATGATGGACATAGCACGCCTTGAAGAAATGAGACTCCGACTAATAGATAAATATGACCAATTCTTAAAGAGTTGGTCTCCTTTCATCGACTTTTTGGAATCATGTGATGCAGCGGTGCCGTAAGGATTGCTGATTTCAGTTCATGACGCGGATAGAGCTACATCTCCGAATACAGATTTGAAAAATTCTCTTTTAAGGGGCCTCCTCTTCTATTTCTACTTTCCTCTTTCTCTCTTCCTTTTTTTATTTTTTTATATACACACCTCACGTTTTTCTACTCTCTACCATCTATTTTTCCACTTTTTCCCCTTTCTATTGCTTTCTTTTTCTTGTTCTGCTTACTTCTTTCTTATAACATAAAACTAGAGGTTGTACATAGAATGGATTACGGTATTACATAGTTGGCACCTAAAATTAGGTGCCACTGTACTGTTTTGTGCTGTATTAACTTCAAATAAAATAAACAAAAAAAAAAAACAAAACAAAAAAAAAAATCCCATTATTTTTCTAAAATGCAATTTCATCACCGAACCACATCAATTAATTTGACCTCCAAGACTCCTCCAGAAATGACCACCCAGTTTGAAATGTGCCTTAATGAGACAAAAAAGACAAAACCAGGGAATTTGCTTCGGTTTAAACCAGCATCTGCAGTTCCTTCCTACATACATTTTCTCCAGTGTCTGTCACTTTCCTAGATCCACTCCAGAAAACTGAAACATCTTTCTCAAGCCTGACATGAACTTAAATACAGTTAAAGCATTACCATTGGGTTGGGCAAATTGATGCAATCTGCACATTACTATTTCTTTGGGTTAACAGAGTGGTCATAAGTCAGTCAGTTTAGTTTATTGTCACGTGTACCACGATACAGTGAAAAGCTTTTGCGGCGTTGTATCCAGTGGAATATAAAGGCAAGATGTTCAGAACATTGAAAAGTAACATTCAAAAAGTATCATCGGTCCATAACTCCCTGAAAGTGGCGACACAAATGGATACAGTGGTAAAGAAGGCCTACGGAATGCTTGCCTTCATTGGTGAGTATAAGAGTCAGGAAGTCATGATGCAGCTTCATAGGTTAGGCTGTATTTGGAGTGATGGGTGCAGTTCTGCTCACCTCATTACAGGATGATGTGGCAGCTTTGGAAAGGGTGCAGATGATCCTAGATTAGGGGGTATTAGCTACAAAGAGAGGTTGGACAGACTCAAGTTTGTTTTCTCTGGAATGCCAGGGAGAACTGATAGAACTATATAAAATTATGAGAAGCATAGACAGTCAGAACCTTTTTCCAAACTGGGAAATATCGAATACAAGAGGGCATTGCTTCAAGTTCAGAGGGACAAAGCTTAAAGATAAGCATGACAACTTTTAATTTTAAATAGGGTGGTGAGTGCCAGGAACACACTGCCGGGGATGCTTGAGGCTGATACGATAATGGCATTTAAGAGACTTTTGGATAGGCAAACGGGAAAACAGGGAATATGGATTAGGTATCGGCACATAAGAGATATGGATTGGGTATAGGAACATAAGAGTTGGACGTGGCATCATGTTCAGCACAGACGTTGTAGGCTAAAGGGCCTGTTCTTGTGCAGCAATGTTCAATGTTCTATTAAAAATTGTGAAGGAATGGCAAATACTAAAACAAGATGAAAGACTGCAGAAAGTCATTGCACAAAGGGATCTGGAATCTTTATACATGGTCCTCCCTACTCCTAATCCAACCTAATATTGTATCAAAGGTAGACACAAAATGCTTGACATCTCAGTGGGTCAGGCAGCATCTCTGGAGAGAAGGAATGGGCGACGTTTCGAGACCCTTCTTCAGACCTTTCCTATCATCTGTAAACTAGACACGAAGAGTTGAAGGATCTCAATCCAAAATGTCATCTTTCCTTTACTTCCACAGATGCTGCCTGGCTCGCTGAGTTCCTCCAGCAGTTTGTTTTTCATTGATTAACTCATGCATAATGGGTGAGAGAACTTCATATCTTCATGTGTTAGAATGTATAAAATCCAAGTTACCCTCCAAGTCAGACATTATTCCGTCTTGAAAACGTATTGCAATTCTTTCATGAACAATGGGTTACAATTCTGAAAATGCACAACTAAAAAAAGACCGCAGGACTGCAGTGAATCGAGAGGATATCTCAAAACCACCCCCTTGACAGGAAGAAACCAATTCTGACTTTGTCACCTATTTTCACATCCCCCGAGTAAATTTAAAAAAAAAATGAAAGCAGCAATACGTGAAGGAAGTCAAGATTATGGAAGGAAGAAGTTGGTATTTTGCCTTGGAGAATATATGAAAAACAACCGGATACTTGGAGATGAGGCCAATGATCCCAGGCAACACAGAACGTTTGAAAGTCAGTTGGCAATCGGGTGATGGAGACGCAAGAGGCTGTTGAAATGATATACTCAAGTCACCAGAGACGGCTTGTCGCCAAGTTCCAACTCAGATGCCAATGCTCCCAGGTGTAGTCGAGTGCACTCTTGGCCTATTTATGTTCAATGTTTGCGTTTTAGTTTTAAATCCAGATGCATAATTAGGCCAAACAAGGGAAGATTTACATTGCAGCTATTAGGAAAGATATTGTCATTGTTGATTAAGGAAGATGAATGCCTACATCATTTGCATACTCCATTGTTTAATGCTGCGTACGTTTAGATTTAGTGCAAGCTCTAAGTACAGGTGCACAACCTTTTATCCGACGATCCAAATAACGAAAACCTCCAAATAGCGACATTTTTTCGGTCCTTGAAGAAAGGTCCTTGAAAACGTTCACCGAGGGCGGCCCGCAGAGGTGACAGCGGAACCTCCGGTCGGTCCTCGAAGAAAGGGGAACTAAATCCCCATTCATAAAAGAGAACATTAGGGTATATTGCGCGGGAGGGTTAATAATTGACAATATGCTGCTACCTGCCAGCTGCGTTAAAAAGTTCCCACGGTAGACTCACGATACACAGTGTATCGTGAGTCTTGCGTGGTAACTTTTTAACTCAGCGTGCAGGCAGCAGTAGATTGTCGCTCCCTTCAATTTCACCCCACCTACACCCCTCTGCTTCCCGGCCATGTGTGTGACCCCTTCCCTCCCCTCTCCAGCTCCCCGCTCATTGCACCGGCGCGGGGGCTTTGTACTGTCTTCACGTCGCGATGCTAGCAGCACAGTGCCAGTCACCGGAGACGTCAGGACCAACGGAACACCAACCCCCAGGCCCACTGCAAGCACGGAGATCCCAGATCAGCAACTCCAGCCCAGCCCCGTTCCAACTCCAGAAGAACACGCTCCCCGTATGGGCAGAAGCTGATGGTGTGCAAGAATAACGTCTTGTTCTTGGGTCGTGCAGCTCGGGCTGTGGGCGAACTGCCACTTGTCGCCATAACGGCCCATCGGGGAGCGGATTCCTCTGGAGTTGGAGGGGGGTATTGTGCTGTTTGATCGTCCCCTACTATTCCAGGGACAGGGAGACAGGACGTTCACCGAGGGCGGCCCGCAGAGGTGACAGCGGAACCTCCGGTCGGTCCTCGAAGAAAGGGGAACTAAATCCCCATTCATAAAAGAGAAGGTGAGGGTATATTGCGCAGGAGGGTTAATAATTGACAATATGCTGCTGTCTGCCCGCTGAGTTAAAAGTTCCCACGGTAGACACGATACACAGTGTAGGCAGCAGCAGATTGTCGCTCCCTTCAGTTTCACCCCACCTACACCCCTCTGCTTCCCGGCCATGTGTGTGACCCCTTCCCTCCCCTCTCCAGCTCCCCGCTCATTGCACCGGCGCGGGGGCTTTGCACTGTCTTCAAGTCGGCGATGGCTGCCAGCAGGTCAGTGCAGTCACCGGAGACGTCAGGACCAATTGGACGTCGACCACCCGGCCCACCGCAAGCACGGAGAACCCAGAGACCCACAGCCAACAGCAGCCCAGCCCCGCTCCAACTACAGAGGAACCTGGGTTGCGGATGACGGGGCGCAGCTCGGGGCGTCGTAGGGGCCCATCGGGGATCGGGTTCCTGTTGGTCCTGACGTCTCCGGCCGCCTGCTATCCTCCGGGAACTGTACCGCCCTTGCAGGAGAGTGGGGTTGTTTGCAGTTGCAGAGGGAGGGGGCAAGGGCGGTACAGTTCCCAATCTCAGCTCCAGTCCAGGGGGGTGACCGGAGACGTCAGGACCAACGGGACAGCGACCCCCAGGCCCACTGCAAGCACGGAGATCCCAGAGACCCACAGCCAGCAGCAACTCCAGCCCAGCCCCGCTCCAACTCCAGGGGAACACGTAGGGCCAGAAGCGGATGGTGTGCAAGGTGTTCTTGGGGTGGCGCAGCTCGGGCTGTGGGCAAACTGCCACTTGTCGCCGTAGCGGCCCATCGGGGAGCGGATTCCTCTGGAGTTGGAGGGGGAGGGGAGTATTGTGCTGTTTGATCGCCCCCTGCTATCCCAGGGACAGGGAGACACAGCGGCTTTTTAGACTGGTGGGCAATCACTTCCAAAGTTCTGCCCACACAGTCAGTACACCTCTCCTACACTGCATTTCATACAAACATTTATTCTGCAAAAAAAAACCACATTGAAGACTCAAGCTCGCGACCGAGTAACTGCCGGGATCAAGGCGCAAACTCGCGACCTTGCGGATATGAGCCGAACACTCTACCACTGAGCCAGCCATTAAAATCTACGCAAAAAAATTTCCATTCCGAAGACCGACAAATTCTGAATTACGAAAAGTGTCTGGTCCCAAGGCTTTCGGATAAAAGGTTGTGCACCTGTACTATCTTTCACAATGGTTAAGAAATAACAATTTCTATCCATCATAGAATTATCAAATAAAAATATTCTTTAAATCCACAGAAAAAAAAAAATAGCCTGTGTAACCTGAAGAATAAAGCAATCATCTTGGAAAAAAATAAAGGAGCAGCAATATATTTCTCACATTACTTAGTGAAATTTAATATTTGAAGACTAAAACAAATGATTATGAAATTATCATGTTTGCACGTGACAAAAAATCGACATGGAATTGTTAACAATCGTGAAATTTAATGAGAATCTTTTTCTAAAGACATTAATTGCTGTCTACAACTCAAAAGTAGCCTGGCTGGAAATTTGCAAAAATCAGAACAAATCAGAGCGTAAAATCCACTGCAACAAACACAGAACTAAATTTACTCTACTTCAGTTTACTTTACTATAGACATACAGGATGGTATCAGGCCAATGGGCCCACCAAGTCACACCGACGAGTGATCATCCCCATACACTAGCACACTACACACTTGGGACAATTTACAATTTTTACTGAAGCCAGTTAACCTACAAATCTGTATATCTTTGGAGTGTGCGGGGTAAACCGTATCACCCGGGCTAAACCCACGCAGTCGCAGGGGGGGATATACGAACTCTGTACAGACAGTACCCGTAGTCAGGATTGAACCGGGGTCTCTGGCACTGTAAGGCAGCAACTCCACCGCTGCGCCACCATGCCTCCTCTGGCTGCAGCTCTTCGGAATACTGGAGACACAGATTCTAACAGCACCGAAAAAGTCCTTTCAGCCCATCTGGTCCATGCCAACCAATATGCCCGATCTAAGCTAGTCCCATATACATGCTTTTGCCCCATATTCTTCGAAACATTTCATTCACATGTACCTGTCAAAATGTCTTTGAAGTGTTGTTATAGTACCCACCTCAACTCCTCAAGCTCTTATTAAATCATTACCCTCTCACCTTAAGCCTATGTCCTCTAATTTTAGATACCCCAGCCCAGGGAAATGTGTGCATTGATCCTCATGATTTTATACAGGTCTATACGATTACTCCCTCAGTCTCCTGCCATTCGGCCCATCAAGTCTTCTCCGCCATTCAATCATGGCTGATCTAGCTTTCCCTCTCACCCCAGTCTCCTGCCTTTGGCCTTAGCCCCTAGTCTAGCCTGTCCAATCTCTCCCTATACGTCAGGCCCTCGAGTCCAGGCAACATCCATACAAATCTTATCTGCACCCTTTCCATGGAATGGCATCTTTCCTATAGCAGAATGATCAAAACTGAACACAATACTCAAAGCGTAGTCTCATGAACATCTTGTACAACTGGAACATATTGCCCAAACTTCAATACTCAGTTCCCTGGCTGATGAAGTCCAGTGTGCCCAAAACATTCTTGTACATTCTCATCCCAATGGTTGATACAGAAACATAGAAAGTAAGTGTAGAGTAGGCCATTCGGCCCTTCGAATCAACACTGCCATTCAATATGATCATGGCTGATCATCCAGAATCAGTACCCTGTTCCTGCTTTTTCCCCATATCTCTTGGTTCCGTTAGCCCTAAGAGCTAAATCTACAGTAACCTCCATAATGATTGGGACAAAGACCCATCGTTTATGTATTTGCCTCTGTACTCCACAATTTGAGATTTGCAATAGAAAAAAATCACATGTGGTTAAAGTACACATTGTCAGATTTTAATAAAGGCCATTTTTATACGTTTTGGTTTCACCATGTAGAAATTACAGCTTTGTTTATGCATAGTCCCCCCATTTCAGGGCACCATAATGATTGGGACACATAATGTCATGTAAATTAAAGTAGTCATGTTTAGTATTTTGTTGCATATCTTTGTATGCAATGACTACGTGAAGTCTGCAATTCATGGACATCACCAGTTGCTGAGTGTCTTCTCTGGTGATGTGCTGCCAAGACCTTTCTCAAGAACCATGGTTGCTCTTTTAAGTACTTCTCGGCAATTGTAACCTGCCCATCCTATTTTTGCCGCAAACCAGAGGTTTATCTTGCAATGTAGATTCTGTATTTCTGTTCATGAAGTCTTCTGCGGACAGTGGTCATTGACAAATCCACACCTGCCTCCTGAAGAGTGTTTCTGATCTGTCTGGCAGGTGTTTGGGAATTTTTCTTTTTATAGAGAGAATTCATCTGTCATCAGCTGTGGAGATCTTCCTTGGCGATTAGTAAGCTCACCAGTGCTCCCTTTCTTCTTAATGATGTTACAAACAGTTGATTTTGGTAACCCTAAGGTTTGGCTGATGTTTCTAACAGTTTTATTCTTGTTTCTCAGTCTCATAATGGGTTCTTTGACTTTCATTGGCACAACTTTGGTTCTAATGTTGATAAACAGCAATAAAAGTTTCCAAAGGTGATGGAAAGACTAGGTGCAGAGAGCTCCCTTATACCTGCATTAAGGAGACACTGAAACACACCTGAGCAATTACAAACACCTGTGAGGCGATGTGTCCCAAACATTATAGTGCCCTGAAATGGGGGGGGACTACTTATAAACACAGCTGTAATTTCTACATGGTGAAACCAAAATGTATAAAAATACCCTTTAATAAAATGTGACAGTGCATTCTAACCACATATGATTTTCACATGAAATTAGAGGAAGGCAGATATGTTAAATTGTGAAACTCTTAACACATAAATGTTAATGGTTCTTGTCAAAATGCATGGATGCTGGATCATTTGAATTGGCCACCACTGAGAATGAGTGCTATTAAGGGATTCAATTTATATGAGGAATTCTCCATTATATTTTGACCCTTAAAACTCTCGCTATAAAATATAATACTCCATTTATGTGTTTTTTTAATGCCATTGCTAAGACTTTGTGGATCTGAAAAGCAATCCTCAACCCATTTGCCTCCATAATAATGTCCTCTTCAACCAGTTTACTCTCATTCAATCCATAATTCTTTTTTTTTTAATGTTATGAAAAAACGTGCTTTTTTCTTGATATACTCATTCCACATCCAAATCATTTTCCATCGGTGTATGAATGAGTGAATAAATCCGTTTGAGCAAAAGAAAACGGTTTAGTTACCGAGCAACTAGGAGCCTTAATTTACAATCTATAACGAACTCAAATCCCATCAATTGTGGAATTTAAATTAGTTAATAATCACAAATTAAAACATCTTTTCTGCCTTCGTGACCCATTCTGGCCTCATTCAGATACCAGAGCCATCAATGTGGTTGACTTCTCAATTAACAGGCAATGGCAAATGGGGTGGCAATAACTGTTTTCATGAGATCCTGATTGGTATTAAAATTATGGAAATTTGGAGATTTTCTTTTAATTCAGGAAGTGGTTGAATCATTGCCATTGAGGAAAAACAAACTGCTAAAATAATCTGAGGGTCAGGCAAAATCTGTGTAGGGCAAAACAAGGTTAAAATCTGATTTTATCCTTTTCCTGGTGTAATATTGTGGTTATGGTGCAACTGAGTAGTCACATAGCTATAAAGCATGGAACCTGACCCTTCGGCCTACATTGTCCATGCTGACCAAGTTAGCATTCTGGGCTAGTCCCATTTGCCTGCATTTGGCCCACCTTCCTCCATAAATCTCCCTATCCACATATCTGTCCAAATATCTTTTCAGTAGCTCAGTAAGTCTTTTCAAAAGACTCCATACTGTTGTGTCAAGAGGCACATATAGGTCAGAGGTAATGGGATTTTTACAATATTCTGGTAGTTTTGTGGTGATGTTTTTTTTTACTGTGCAAATTTAAAAATAAATCTGGATTTAAGTTCCATGGCTGCAGTGGTGGGATGTGAATTTGCATCTCTAGATTGCCAGTCTAGTAATTTAAGTATTGTTCCTGACTGGATGAATCTCTGCTGCCTTGAGCATACCAATAACCGGAGGCCAAACACAATACGTGGACAACACTAAAACAATGATGAATATAAATGCTTCCAAGATAAATAATTCACAATATTTTCTAAATTTGTACAGGTAATTGTTTACAGCTCATAATAGACAATTGACAATAGGTGCAGGAGTAGGCCATTCGGCCCTTCGTGCCAGCACCGCCATTCAATGTGATCATGGCTGATCATCCCCAATCAGTACTCCATTCCTGCCTCCTCTCCATATCCCCTGACTCCGTTATCTTTAAGAGCCCTATCTAGCTCTCTCTTGAAAGCATCCAGAGAACCGGCCTCCACCGCCCTCCAAGGCGGAGAATTCCACAGACTCAAAGGATACAAACGAGCTCCGACTCTGGCGATCTCGGATCCCAGGCTCCGCGGTGTTTTAAATCCAGCCCACTGACACAGCTCCTCGGATGTTGAAGTTGAAGTCGGCGGTCACAGCACTCCGGAGCCCACCGCATGGCGACCCGGTAAGGCATCGCCCGGTCCGAGACGGTGTCCCTGCGCTGCGCCACTACCGAAGCTGCAGTCCTGGCCGGTCCCGACAGGAAATACCGCTCCAGTCCGATGGTCGGCCGCGAGGAGGGGGGCGAAGAAGCAGCTTGGAGGGAAGTCGCCTCTCCGACCAGGTAGGGACTAGGAAATAAAATTTCCCCCAACCCACCACACAAAAGACTAGAAGACCTCCAAAACAAACACCTTAACTCACTAAAAATTTTTAAAAAAGGGTCAAAAGATTAACAGCTGCTGGCTGGGCAGCCATACTCGACGGCGCCGCCTACGATTTCTGTGATAAAAACTGTTTTATAGTCTCAGTTTTAAATGGCTTACTCCTTATTCTTAAAGTGTGCCCCTCGTTCTGGACTCCCCCAACATCGCAAACATGTTTCCTGCCTCGAGCGTGTCCAAACCCTTAATAATCTTACATGTTTCAATAAGATCCCCTCTCATCCTTCCAAACTCCAGTATACAAACTCAGCTGCTCCATTCTCTCAGCATATGACAGTCCCGCCATCCCGGGAATTAACTTTGTAAACCTACGCTGCACTCCGGCAATAGCAAGAATGTCCTTCCACAAATTAGGGGACCAAAACTGCACGCAAAAAACCAGGTGTGGTCTCACTAGGGCCCTATACAACTGCAGAAGGACCTCTTTGCTTCTACACTCAACTCCTCTTGTTATAAAGGCTAACATGCCATTCGCTTTCTTCACTGCCTGCTGTACCTGCATGCTTACTTTCATTGAGTGATGAACAAGGACCCCCAGATCCCATTGTACTTCCCCTTTTCCCAACTTGACACCATTTATATAGTAATCTGCCTTCCTGTTTTTGCTACCAAAGTGGATAACTTCAGATTTATCCATATTAAACTGTATCTGCCATGCATCTGCCCACTCACCCAACCTGTCCAAGTCACCCTGCATTCTCATAGCATCATCCTCACAGTTCACACTGCCACCCAGCTTTGTGTCATCTGCAAATTTGCTAATGTTACTTTGAATCCCTTCATCTAAATCATTGATGAATATTGTAAATAGCTGTGGTCCCAGCACCGAGCCTTGCGGTATCCCACTAGTCATTGCCTGCCATTCTGAAAGGGACCCTTTAATCCCTACTCTTTGTTTCCTGTCTGCCAACCAATTTTCTATCCGTCAGCACTCTACCCCCAATACCAAGTGCCCTAATTTTGCCCACTAATTTCCTATGTGGGGCCTACCAACTGCTTTCTGAAAGTCCAGGTACACTACATCCACTGGCACTCCCTTGTCCACTTTCCTAGTTACATCCTCAACAAATTCCAGAAGATAAGTCAAGTATAATTTCCTCTTTGTAAATCCATGCTGACTCGGACCTGACTCCAGTATCTACCCACCACCGATGTCAGGCTAACTGGTCTATAATTCCCTGTTTTCTCTCTCCCGACATTCTTAAAAAGTGGGATAACATTAGCTACCCTCCAATCCAAATGAACTGATCCTGAATCTATAGAACATTGGAAAATTATCACCAATGCGTCCACGATTTCTAGAGCCACTTCCTTAAGTACCCTGGGATGCAGACCATCAGGCCCTGGGGATTTATCAGCCTTCAATCTACCCAGCACCATTTCCTGCCTAATGCGGATTTCCCTCAATTCCTCCGTCACCCCAGATCCACTGGCCACTAGTATATCAGGAAGATTGTTTGTGTCCCCCTTAGTGAAGGCGGAACCAAAGTACCTGTTCAACTCATCTGCCACATTCCATTGTTCCCCATAATAAATTCACCTTTTTCAGTCTCCAAGGGTCCAACTTTGGTCTGAACTATTTTGTTCCTCTTCACATACACAAATAAGCTTTTACTATCCTCCTTTATATTCTTGGCCTGCTTACCTCCGTACCTCATATTTTCTCCCCGTATTGCCTTTTTAGTTCTCTTCTGTTGCTCTTTAAACATTACCCAATCCTCTTGCTTCCCGCTCATCTTTGCTACATTGTTGTACTTCTCTTTTATTTTTATACTGTCGCTGACGTCCCTCGTCAGCCACAGTCCTCTGGAAATGAATGCCAACAAGCCATTAGCTGTCTTCACTGCCTGCTGTACCAGCATGCTTACTTTCAGTGACGGATGTACAAGCACACCCAGGTCTCATTGCTCCTCCCCTTTTCCTAATCTGACACCATTCAGATAAAAATCTGCCTTCCTGTTCTTGTCACCAAAGTGGATAACCTCAGATTTATCCACATAATACTACATTTGCCACGCATCTGCCCACTCACCCAACCTTTCCAAGTCACCCTACAGCCTCATAGCATCCTCCTCGCAGCTCACTCTGCCACCCAGCTTTTTGTCATCCGCAAATTTGGACATGTCATATTTAATTCCCTAGTCTAAATCGTTAATATATATTGTAAATAACTGGGGTCCCAGCACCAAGTCTTGCGGCACCTCACTAGTCACTGCCTGCCATTCTGAAAAGGACCCATTAATTCCTACTCTTTGCTTCCTACCAACCAGTTCTCTATCCACGCCAATGCCCTGCCCCCAATGCCATGTGCTCTAATTTTGCACACTAATCTCTTGTGTGGGACCTTGTCAAAGGCTATTTGAAAGCCCAGATATACCACATCCACTGGCTCTCCCTTATCCATTCTACTGGTTACATCCTCAATCAATTCCAGAAGATTAGTCAAGCATGATTTCCCCTTCGTAAATCCATACTGACTATGACCGATCCTGTCACTGCTTTCCAAATGCGCTGCTGTAACATCTTTAATAATTGACTCAAGCATCTTCCCCACTATCTTCTTTCTCAAAAAGTGGAGTTACATTGACTAGCCTCCAGTCCACAGGAACTGATCCAGAGTCGAGAGAACATTGGAAAATGATCACCAATGCAGCCACGATTTCTAGGGCCACCTCCTCGAGTACTCTGGGACACAGACCATCATGCTCTGGGTATTTATCTGCCTTCAGTCCCAACAGTTTACATAACACCATTTCCTGACTAAGTTTACCTAACACCATTTCCTGAAAGACAATCCATGATTACAAACGAGCCATCCACAGTGAAACCAATTAAATTTGTGATGCATGATCTCCCTGCAAAAAAACCATGCTGAATATCCCTCATGAAACCCTGTCTTTCCAAATGCATATATATCTTATCTCTGTAATATGGTCAATCATCCAGAAATCACCATAAACTTTCCTAATTTCCCAAGTCTTATTGAAATATTCATTGAGGGCCTTCCCCATTTCCTGCAGCTCCACACACTGTTGACCATTTTGTTTTCTATTCTCTCCCCAGTTTCCCTTTTTCCTTTAATATCTATCTATACATAACTAAAACTCTGCTCTTGTGCTCTTCCAGTTTGCGGGGTTTATCTATTTGAGCTAAAACGGTACGCGATAGCGCTATGATTTTTCGCCAGGTTATTCACCGTTCTCCTGTGCTGCGAGTGCAACAAGTTTAATTCCAATCGGTGGTATACTGTAAAAGATATCGAGGTTTAAAGTTCTTAAAAACCACGAGTGCACAGATTCCTTAAGTCAGCGCCATGCAGATTGGACTCGTCTCCTGTCAGTCAACTCTACGGCTGGGATGGTGACGCCCCTCATCAACCCCCCCCCCCACAGCCGCATTTTACCTTGCCTTTCCCCTCTTCTAGCTTTCCAAAGGAGTGTCTCAACCTGTAATGTCTCCTATTCATGGTACACAAAAAAGCTGGAGAAACTCAGCGGGTGCTGCAGCATCTATGGAGCGAAGGAAATAGCACCAAATAGAAGAAATGTCTCCTATTCATGTTCTCCACAGATGCTGCCTGACCTGCTGATTTACTCCAGCCCTGTGTCTTTTTGTTCCCAAACCAAGCTGTAATGCACCCCGCCATTTTTGCTTTTTTTGGTGCATCTATAGAAGTTGGTAAAAGTTGTTGGAGATATGCCAAACTTCATGGTCTCTTGAGGAAGTAGAGGTGGTAGTGTGCTTTTTTGCAATATCAAAATCAATATCAATATCAATTGTGCAAAATCAACCATATACTGACACTAGCACTAGCACACACTGAAATTCGGTTGGATCTGCAGAGATTCATTATTTGCTATGTTCTATCTGTAGTCCACAACCTCAGAGGTTTCAGTAACAGTATTGTATTGATGCATAAATGCCAATTCAGAATCCCCTATTTGTTATCATCCATGAATTAAGATATGCGTGAATTAATCGGAGCATGAAATTGCACTAGGAGTGAAGCGCTGGAGGCTTCATTTCATGAATCTTGGCTTATTACAAAATCAAAAAGCTTAATATCTCCAAATGTGAGAGGGAAGATTTTCATTTCACGGGAAGGAGGATTGCATAGTACAATTAATGTAATCTAATTCTCTGCACTTCACATCGTCAGTTTACTTTACTGGGCCTGCCAACTAAATCCTGTCTTATGGGCAACAACATTTAATTTGATGCAAAATAAGACATAATGTGCTGGAGTAACTCAGCAGGCCAGGTAGCATCTTTGGGGAACATGGATAGGTGGTGTTTCGGGCAGGACCTTTCTTAAAAAAGCTGGAAGAGTGGAGTGGCAGGACAAAGCTTGGCAGGTAATAAGTTGGTAATAGACGATGGGGGTGGGTGGGGGTGTTTATAGACAAATGGTGGACATAAGCAAGACATGATGTATCCCTTATCATGTATCTATATTGTAAATGGCTCAATTGTAAACATGTATTGTCTTCCCGCTGACTGGATAGCATGCAACAAAAGCTTCTCACTGAACCTCAGTACACGTGACAATTAACTAAACTAGATGGAAAAACAGAAGGTGTGTGGCAAATGGATTGAAGAGTTGCGAATTGTGAAGCTAGAGGAAGTAATGTTGGTGGAAGAGACAGTCAGAGACAGGTGAATTTATAATGGTAAACAAGGAAAGGGCAGAACAGTTAAACGAGTACTTTGGTTCTGTCTTCACTGAGGACGGCACAATTAATCTCCCAGAAATACTAGGGGATCGAGGATCTAGTGGGAGGGAGGAACTGAAGGGAATCCACATTAGTCAGGAAATGGTGTTGGGTAAACTGTTGGGACTGAAGGCTGATAAATCCCCAGGGCCTGATAGTCTGCATCCCAGAGTACTCAAGGGGATGGCCGTAGAAATTGTGGATGAATTGGTGATCATTTTCCAATGTTCTCTCGACTCTGGATCAGTTCCTGTGGACTGGAGGCTAGCCAATGTTACTTCACTTTTTGAGAAAGGAGGGAGAGAGAAAACAGGACATTTTTGGCCAGTTAGCCTTACATCGGTAGGGGGAAGATGCTGATGTCTATTATGTCTATGTTATAGTAGCGCATTTGGAAAGCAGTGATAGAATCGGTCAAAGTCAGCATGGATTTGTGAAGGGGAAATCATGCTTGACTAATCTTATGGAATTTTTTGAGGATGTAACAAGTAGAATGTATAAGGGAGAGCCAGTGAATGTGGTGTATCTGAACTTTCAAAAACCGTTTGACAAGGTTCCACACAAGAGATCAGTGTGCAAAATTAGAGCACATGGCATTGGGGGTAGGGTATTGACATGGATAGAGAACAAGTTGGCAGACAGGAAGCAAAGAATAGGAATTAACGGGTCCTTTTCAGAATGGCAGGCAGTGACTAGTGGGGTGCCACAAGGCTCGGTGCTGGGACCCCAGTTATTTACAATATATATTAACGATTTAGACCAGTGGTTCCCAACCTTTTTTAGTTCATGGCCCCCTTGGGCCCTTTAATTTTTCTGTGCCCCACCCCCGACATTATTAGTGGAAAAAAAGTGGCCCCCTTCATTGAACTTGTGGCCCCCTAAATTGCCATGGCCCCCAAATGGCCCCAGGTTGGGAATCACTGATTTATACGAGGGAATTAAATGTAACATCTCCAAGTTTGCGGATGACACAAAACTGGGTGGCAGTGTGAGCTGCGAGGAGGGCGCTATGAGGCTGCAGGGTGAATTGGCTAGGTTGGATGAGTGGGCAGATGCATGGCAGATGCAGTATAATGTGGATAAATATGAGGTTATCCACTTTGGTGGAAAGAACAGGAAGACAGATTATTATCTGAATGGTGTCAGTTTAGGGAAAGGGGAGGTGCAACGACACCTGCGTGTGCTTGTACATTAGTCAAAGTAAGCATGCAGGTCCAGCAGGCAGCAAAGAAAGTAAGTGGCATGTTGGCCTTCATTACGAGAGGATTTGAGTTTAGGAGCAAGGAGGACCGCATCTGGAGTATTGTGTGCAATTTTGGTCTAATTTGAGGAAGGACATCATTGCTATTGAGGGAGTGCAGCGTAGGTTCACCAGGTTAATTCCCGGGCTGACGGAACTGACATATGATGAAAGAATGGATCAAGGGGGCTTGTATTCACTGGAATTCAGAAGGATGAGGAGATCTTATAGAAACATATAAAATTCTCAAAGCATTGGACAGGCTAGATGCAGGAAGATTTTCCCGATATTGGGAGAGTCCAGAACAAGGGGTCACAGTTTAAGAATAAGGGGTAGTCCATTTAGGACTGAAATGAGGAAAAACCTTTTCACCCGGAGAGTTGTGAATCTGTGGAATTCTCTGCCACCAAAGGCAGTGGAGGCCAATTCAATGGATGTTTTCAAGAGAGTTATGGGCCTGTTCCACCGAGGCGACTTTTCAGGCGACTGCAGAAGACTTTGCGGCTGCCACATGGTCGCCACATGTTCGTGGGTGGTTACCGGGGAGTCGCTTTCATGGTCGTGAGGAGTTCCCACATTTTAGGAACTAGTCGCGGCCTCATTATGGTCGCTGAGAATTTTTCAACATGTTGAAAAATTAACGGTGACTAGAATGAAGTCGCCATGGAGAGTAGCGCGAATTCTCGAGCCGTAGGTGGGTTGCAAGGAGGTCCTAGTGGGTTGCCAGGAGGTCGAAGGTTCTCGTGGACGTGAATCAAGGGATATGGGGGGAAAAGCAGGAACGGGATACTGATTTTAGATGATCAGCCATAATCATATTGAATGGCGGTGCTGGCTCGAAGGGCTGAAGGGCCTACTCCTGCACCTATTTTTCTATGTTTCCAAGAGATGGGGAAGGAGAGAAATAGGTGTGAGTCCAGGTGGGGCACAGGGGATCATGGGTAGTGTGGGGAAAGAAGGGGGAGAGGGATGGTGTTGTAGTTACTTAAAATTGGAGAATTTAATGTTTATACCATTGGGTTGTAAGCTACCCAAGCAGAATATGAGGTGTCAATCCTTCTTGTTTGCGACTCTGGCAATGGAGGTGTCCCAGGACAGAAAGGACTTTATGGGAATAGCAGTTAACATGGTTAGCAACCAAGAGATCCAATTGACCTTGGAGGACCGAGGACTAGTGTTCAGCGAAATAGTCACAGAGTCTATGTCTGGTATCGCCGACCTACACCTCGGGAATCTGCTGCACATTTATAAATGTGTTATCATCTGTTTCACATGCCTCGCTTCACCATCTGCTTAGGAGATGCTTTTAGATCACAAATCATCAAACTGTATACTTTGGATGTGCATTTTAATTCAATTTCTGCCAGAATGAATTCTGCCAGTTGATTTTTAAACTGGAATTTACATTGAAGATTTTACATAATAAGTTCTGCATTCCTTAAAGACAAATTTAAAATAAGCACCGATATCAAAGTAATGCAAATGTCTTGGCATCTTCAAAGCAATTCTTGCTTAAATTAATTGAGGAGAAATTTCCTCCTTATTCTAAATATCGTCAGTTTATGAACATTACTCATTTGAAATTATCAGGGTGGAAAATCAATCTAAAATTTTAGATGTATCACTTGAAAGTTGAGGTCACCTTATTTGGTTTGGGGAACTCCTGTTTAAGAACATTATTTAAACGATGTTTATGCAAGAACTAATGGCAATTCTCTGTAGCACATATAAGCCTAATTTTTGAAAAAACTAAAATAATGTGGTTAAAATAGCTCTAAAATAATTATCTGTAGGAATGAAGAATATTTTTTTTAGGGCCTGAGAGGATGTTTATCTGTTATAGAAGTTTTTGAATCTCATCAAAATATATTCACGCCTGTCACAGCAAAAGTGAATTTATCTTAAGTGTTTTTTGTTATGTGACAATTGGTCAGCTATTGAGTCCATTGTCCCAGTACCCAATCAAAATACTGTCAGAACATTATTTGCTTCAATTTTTCATTCTTGCTTTCAGGGTCACTTCGGCTAACCAACCCAGTGATGGGTTCCTAGTGAAGTTCTTCCAGGATTTTGACCAATCTGCCCCAGAATGTGACAACACGAGAGATCAGGATCCACCACAAAACATTGGCTTTGTAGAAAGCGAATGCACAGTTGAAAATAAGAAACAAGAAATTGTTTTTGGAGATACCCTGCTCCTGAAAAGAGACCACTGATTTACAACTCTATTCAGTCTGAAGAAGGGTTTCGGCCCGAAACGTCGCCTATTGCCTTCGCTCCATAGATGCTGCTGCACCCGCTGAGTTTCTCCAGCATTTTTGTGTACCTATTGGCTTTGTATATCTGCCCGGCTCAACTGGACTTGAGTTGGTTCCCTTCTCTCTTTCACACTCACTCCCTTTGTTCTCTGTGTGTGCCTTTTTCAACTTATTAAAGGGAAGTTGCAGGTAGAGTTTCTAGATCAGTACACAGCTACCACTGGACTAGGAGTATAGGTGGATTTTCATGGAAAGAATATTTATGAGAGGAAGCAACATTCCAGAGCACTTGGTATAGAATCCAAATGAAAACAATCATTTATACAAGTTTTGTAACTATTCATGCAATAAATATCAATAGTTCTCATTACTTTTACAAAACAATTGAGACATACACTGAAGATTTGCAAGAAGACGCGAGTACTTGGCAAGCATAAAGCCAGTTAAGTATCCCTCGCCCAACAACTCAATAGTCTAAACAGCAACTATTCAAAGGAGCCCCTCCATATCCTGCTGAGTTCAGATGTTCCAGCCTGTGTGCATAAAAATATCCCCGCTTTTTCCCCATTCCCCCTCCGTGCCCCACCTGCACTTGTACCTATTTCTCCCCTCCGCCTACATTCCTTCCTCTGGCTTCACAATTCCCAACTCTTCCATCCTTTTCTCTCACGCCTTCTCCCTTTTAATCTCTGGTCTCTGTTCCAACCATCTGCCTATCTCCACCCCCCACCCCCCAAATCGCCCGTGTTCACCTATTACTTCCCACGCTTTGTCCTGCCCCTCCTCTCTTCCAGCTTTATTCTTCTCTTTCTTAAGCAGTTCCTTAGGAAGGAGGATAACTTAATATGATACGAATTGCTGTTATCAAACAATTCACCCCAAAAGTGTGTTTTTTTTACATTTGTTATCTAATCAGTATCAATGATTTTTGTAACCTCATTGATTTTCATAGTTGTAAATCAGTGGTCTCTTTTCAGGAGCAGGGTATCTCCAAAAACAATTTCTTGTTTCTTATTTTCAACTGTGCATTCGCTTTCTCCAAAAAGTTTTATTCCTTTAAAGGTGCAGTGACAGCGACAGCTGTCTGGTTCACCATGATAACAATCAAAAATAACAACCAATGTAACGTTTATAAGAGGCATTTAAATCAATCTAAAATAAAGAACATTACTAAATAACATTAAAAAAGGGGTCCAAAGCACAAACTTGCAGAATTAAATAACTGCCCAACTGATTTTGGATCTGATTGTGTGTGGTTTGATTTTGAAAAACTTTCCTTACAGGGCACATATGCTATCCATATAACTTCAAAATGAAAAATTGCTGGGAATTTGCTCAAGGGCAGTGGAATATCCAGATGGGGGGGAAATGATAGACAGTGTAGAGAATTCTCAGCATTCAAATATACAATCCCTTGCAAACTACTCACATAAAATCCCACAGTAAAATGAAATCTGAACTAAATTTGAATCCTCATTTCAATGCTTCTTCGTATTTAATGCAGAAAATGAATTGCAACTATTAAAACAGTTAGAGAAATAGTGTCCCATGTTTATAATAACTATTTCAGAATTATTCACTGATTTAGCAATCATTCCAGAAACTACTTGGTAGGGTCCTGCATCAAAGGACATAGTGTACTGGCATAGTTAACAGGAAATTAAAAAATTGGAATAAACTGGTCTTTTCATGCTTAGCTGGATATAACAATTGGTGTTCCAGGACTCAGTCCAGTCCAGTCCAGCCCAGTCCAGTCCAGTCTCAGTTTCAGTTCCGATTCAGTTCAGTTTGTCACATGTACCAAGACACAGAGAAAAGCTTTTGTTTTGTGCTAATCAGTCAGCGGAAAGACAACACATGATTACAACCAAATCAGTTAGAGTGTATAGATACATGATAAAGGGAATAAGGTTTAGTGCAAGCTAAAACCAGTAAAGTCCGAACAAAGATTGTCCGAGGGTCACCAATGAGGTAGATAGTAGTTCAGGGCCATGTACAAGAAATAACAGCAGATGCTGGTTTAAATCGAAGGTAGACACAAAATGCTGGAGTAACTAAGCAGGTGAGGCAACATCTCTGGAGAGAAGGAATGGGCAACGTTTTGGGTCGAGACCCTTCTTCAGACTGAAGTTCAGGGCTGGTCTCTAGTTGTGGTAGGATGATTTTGTTGCCTGATTAACTTTTATAAATTATTTGGATTAAAGAAGCAATAATTTGGCTGCTAAATTTGTTGATAATAAGGAGGTACTTAGAAGAGTATGAAGTTGGACGAGCTTGTGGATTGGAAACGGCCTGCAGCGGAGCAGTGGTAGAGGACACTGACAGCATCGCCAGGCCAGGCCCATGCCTGCAACACCCACCCAGAGTCATTGCCAGTGCAACGGGCCTTTAAGGCCAGGATAAGATTCCAATTTTTAAAGAACTTCACTGTACCTAGGAACATGTGACAACAAAGTAACACTGAACATTGAACCATTAAAATTTTGAAGAGGATAAAGGGGGGCTAAAATGGGAGATGGATAGGTTAACTAAGTAGGGAAAGTTTGAAAATAAAGTATAATAGTTTTAAGGCACTGTTAAATAGATATGGAGGATAGGCATGAATGTGTAGTTGAGGTTACAATCAGATTAGCGATGCTGGTTGGTTGTGTGGGTGAGTACAAGCAAAATCTCTGTGCATTGGAATACTAAGAAATAATGGAGATAGATTTGAAAAGCAAAGCAACAAGACACTTTCTACTGTTTATTTTAGCATCTCTGAAATTAGATGGCATCCCTATTAATAAAGCCATAAAAAGTTCCTAACTTGCTACACATTCACTCGATCTATCTGTATCTGAATCCAAGTATGAAATATAAAGCCATGAAAGCATTCCACAAAATGTTCACAAATTGTAAACTTGTCAGTGCAAGCTAATCAGGAGAAAATGGACATCAGCACATTGATTTTATCATCTTACACAGTATATTTTCAAGAGGTTAATTCGTTGGTGCTAAGTGTGGTAAGTCTACGTATCTTCTTTCATAAATCAGATTTATTACATGATCCTCAAGTACAGGAAGTCTGCAGATGCAATGAACTCAAGGAGCTGGAAAGCTGCTCAAGCCCAACTTCGAAATTAGTTGAACTGGCAGGTGGTGCTTTAAAATAAGCCGAACATATTCCAAAGTAAAAAATACAAAAGTTTAACTTCCACTCAAGATCTGTATACATAATCTTATCATGACAATCATAATCCTACATAGTTAGAAGTACCTTTTGCATGAAATCATATCAAACAAAGGCTTTATCTTTCTTTTCAAGGTGCAATTGCATAATCTGGAGATAACTCCGCTCCCTTGAGCAGACATTTGTTTCTCTTGCAAACAAATGCATCTTTAAATTTTCTTAAGCAAAAATTAACAAGCTGCCAACACTTAACCACGTCAGGCACAAATTAGTTATCATGCTTTGAATATACAATAGGTGCAGGAGTAGGCCATTCGGCCCTTCCAGCCAGCCATCCACAATCAGTACCCCTTTCCTTTTTATTTATTTTATTTTTAGTCCTGTTACAACAAAATGTTTGTTGAAGGTCTTCTTTTATGTGGTGGGTTGGGGGAGGGGAAGGGGGAAAATTTATTTCCTAGTCCCTACCTGGTCGGAGAGGCGGCTTCCCTCCGAGCTGCTTCTTCGCCCCTTCCTCGCGGCCTACCATCAGACTGGAACGGCGTTTCCTGTCGGGAACGGCCGGGACAACAGCTTCGGCGGCGGCACAGCGCTGGGACACCATCACGGAGCGGGCGATGCCTTACCAGGTCGCCGTGCGGTAAGCTCCAGAGTACTGTGACCGCCGACTCCAACATCCGAGGAGTTGTGGCTGCGGGCGTCCAGCCGCTGGCAGCGCTGAATTTAAAACACCGTAGAGCCTGGGATTCAAGTTCACCAGAGTCGGAGTTCCAACCAGCGCGGCCTGAGCACTTCAGGTGCCGCAGTCTCCGGGGTGGAAGCGGCCGCTCCAGACATTTCCAAGCCGCTGAGGAGTGTTCACCCGACGCCGGAGTTCCATCTTCCCGGCAAGAGGGCCTGAAAACAGCGGACTGGCTGCGGAGGCCACAAATAGGCCCCAGGTGATCACAGAGGAAGAGGACTGAAATTTCTGATGCCTTTCACCACAGTGGAAAATTTTTTATTTTGTTGTGGGGGGACGTTCATGTTGAATTCTATAATGTGTTGTGTCATTTTTCTTTATTTTAATTTTTCTATGGATGTACGGAAACCTAATTATTTTTTTCTATGTAAAGCACTTTGGTTTCAACGCAAGTTGATTTAAACTTGCAATAAATAAATAACTTACTTTCCTGCCTTCTCCCCATATCCCTCGACTCAGCGATCTTTCAGAGCTCTATCCAACTCTCTCTTGAAAGCATCCAGAGAATTGGCCTCCACTGCCTTCTGAGGCAGAGAATTCCACAGATTCACAACTCTCTGGGTGAAAAAGTTTTTCCTCATCGCCGTTCTAAATGGCCTATCCTTATTCTTAAACTGTGGCCCTGGTTCTGGACTCCCCCATCATTGGGAACATGTTTCCTGCCTCTAGCGTGTCCAATCCCTTACTAATCTTATATGTTTCAACAAGATCCCCTCTAATCCTAAATTCCAGTGTATACAAGCCCAGTCACTTCATTCTCTCAACATATGACAGTCCCACCATCCCGGGAATTAGACATCTATTGGTTGTGAAACACTTTGGGATATACTGAGATTATGAAAACTACTACTTAAATACAGAACATGACACAAAGTGGGTTAGAGTAACTCAGCAGGTCAGGTAGCACCTCTGCAGGGCATGAATATGTAACGTTTCAGGTCAGGATCCTTATGTCTGCTTAAATGCAGGGTTGATTGTTGTTGATTCTATACATTAAATGAGGACGCCAAACCATGCGAGTACTACCTTTCATAAAACTGTGGCTATCAAGAACAAAATGTACTTAGATTTTATTTGAAATTTTTAAATTCAAGTCCAAAGAATCAATTTTATTTCTCTATATCTACAATGGAACAAATTGAAACAATTTTAATCTTAATAAAGAAAGTTTTTCTTCTGTTTAATCACAAATGCATTATATTGCTGGAACTGTAAACCTCTCATCTTTGTTTGATCAAAAGCAGGCACATTCTGAATGATCTCATACTCTGTTTGATGTGCAAGTGGGTAATCATTAATTGTTGCTCCAGTTTCTTTGCAGCAATAAATTTCCACATGGATCCACTTAATGATTAATAGTCAATTAATCACCATTTCAAATCACAACAGACCAGAAAAACATATTTGCACACTGTTCTTTAGCTTGTGTACAGCTTACTTTTAAGGTTTTAAAATATTATAACAAGCAATAATATATAAATTAAATATCTCCACCAACTTTCTGGCAACTGATGGTCCAGAACTTCCTTTAATCCGGACAAAATTACGAGAGCATTGCATACGGCGCACGCTCTTTCGGGACGAGTACCTCCGTCCTGAAAGAGTTATTTATTTATTTATTTGTTCATTGATAATTCTTTATTTATTATTTTAGCAGACCCTGGTGCTTTAGAGATATGGGATGGGTATAATTGGTGGGTCAGAGTTTTATTGTTGGATTATTATTACATGAACCCTGGTGGTCAGGCAAAATGGATAATCCGGCAAGGCTCTGGAACAAAGAGTGCCAGAAAATTACTTGATTGGAATTTGTAATTTCAATTTCACTTTCCTACATCTTTTGACTTCCCATTGTGACATAATAATTAAGAATTAAAGGCAATAGTCATTAATTGGTGACTATTACAAAAAATGTTGGCACTGTGACCCAGTTACTGTATTAAAAATTCAGTACAGGTGCACAACCTTTTATCCGAAAGCCTTGGGACCAGACACTTTTCGTAATTCAGAATTTTTCGGCTTTCGGAATGGAAGATTTTTAGCGTAGATTTTAACGGCTGGCTCAGTGGTAGAGTGCTCAGCTCATATCCGCAAGGTCGCGAGTTTGCGCCTCGATCCCGGCAGTTGCTCGATCGCGAGTTTGAGTCTTCAATGTAGTTTTTTCTTGCAGAATAGGAGAGAATAGGAAGGGTTAGGCTGGGATCATTCTCTGTGAGATGATCTTAGTGCGGGAGACAAGTGTAGGAGAGGTGTACTGACTGTGTGGGCAGAACTTTGGAAGTGATTGCCCACCATTCTCAAAAGCCGCTGTCCCTCCAACTCCAGAGGAATCCGCTCCCCGATGGGCCGCTACGGCGACAAGTGGCAGTTCGCCCACAGCCCGAGCTGCGCCACCTCATCCGCAACCCGGGTTCCTCTGGAGTTGGAGCGGGGCTGGGCTAGAGTTGTTGCTGGCTGTGAGTCTCTGGGATCTGTGCTTGCAGTGGGCCTGGGGGTCGGTGTCCCGATGATCGCAGCTCGGGCTGTGGGCGAACTGCCACGTCGCTGTAAGCTTCTGGTGGTCCTAAACGTCTCTCAGCTCCTGTCCAGGGAGGTGGCCGGATTCAGGACCAACAAAACAGCACCACTACAGCGACAGTGGCAGTTCGCCTACAGCCCGAGCTGCGCCCCCTCATCCGCAACCCGGGTTCCTCTGGAGTTGGAGCGGGGCTGGGCTAGAGTTGCTGCTGGCTGTGAGTCTCTGGGATCTCCGTGCTTGCAGTCGGTGTCCCGTTGGTCCTGACGTCTCCGGTCACCCCTCTGGACTGGAGCTGAGACTGGGAACTGTACCGCCCTTGCCCCCTCCCTCTGCAACTGCAAACAACTCCACAGTTCCCAGTCTCAGCTCCTGCACAGGGGGGTGGCCGGAGACGTCACAGCCCGAGCTGCGCCCCCTCATCCGCAACCTCAAGACCAAGACGCACCTTGCACACCATCAGCTTCGGTCCCTGCGGGGAGCGTGTTCCTCTGGAATTGGAACAGGGCTGGGCTGCTGCTGGCTGTGGGTCTCTGGGATCTCCGTGCTTGCAGTGGACCTGGGGGCCGGTGTCCCGTTGGTCCTGACGTCTCCGGTGATTGGCACTAGCTCCGACGTGAAGACAGTGCAAAGCCTCCGCGCCGGTGCAATGGGCGGGGAGCTGGAGAGGGGAGGGAAGGGGTCACACACATGGCCGGGAAGCAGAGGGGTGTAGGTGGGGTGAAACTTAAGGGAGCGACAATTTGCTGCTGCCTGCCCGCTGAGTTAAAAAGTTCTCATGCAAGACTCACGATACACTGTGTATCGTGAGTCTACCGTGGGAACTTTTTTTAACTCAGCGGGCAGGCGGCAGCAGATTGTCAATTATTAACCCCCCTGCGCAATATACCCTCACCTTCTCTTTTATGAATGGGGATTTAGTTCCCCTTTCTCCGAGGACCGACCGGAGGTTCCGCTGTCACCTCTGCGGGCCGCCCTCGGTGAACGTTTTCAAGGACCTTTCTTCAAGGACCGAAAAAATGTCGGTATTCGGAGGTTTTTGTTATTTGGAACGTCGGATAAAAGGTTGTGCACCTGTATAACCATTGAGATGGGGAGACGAGACGGCAGAATTAAAAGAACTACAAATGATTTGAAAAAGAGCCATCGGTGTTGGGAAGTCAATGCTCCAAGTGGTGTATAAAAGAAAGGCAGGAAAAGCCATCAGTCATCATTAGGTGTTTGGTGGGCTGCATATCAAAGAAGTTAAACTGAGTATTCCCCAAACAGAAACCATAAATAATAATAATGGATGGGATTTATATAGCTCCTTTCTAGATACTCAAGGCGCTTAAATGATCTGTAAAATCCACTTGTTTGTGAAGACTGAATCTTGAGATGCTGGAACCTCAGATTTTCCTGTCTTTCTTTTTAGGTGCCTTCTGATTTCTTAGATGCCAAAGTTTGTTTGATAAAGATTTAATTAAATGATACATAAATCTCAAATGCTCACAAACCTGAGCTGCCAGTGTTCAATTCAATTATGGAAAAGCTTTAAATTATTCCAAGAATATTTTAAAACAATCGGGAGTATATATGAAAGAATAATGTATCTTTCTACTTGGGGGTAAACAGATAAGAATATAAATATTAACTCAATTTAAATCCTTAATATATATGTATAGCGTATATGTGATAGAAATGTAATTGAATTTATGTTATTCAATATTTCAAAACATTTCAGAATTAATATTTGAGTATTTGGGTATACACAAAATAATCTCCTTTTTTCTCAAGAAATTATAATGCCTCTTATTTGACCATCTACAAGAATGAATCAAACACAATTAACCTACTCTTCAAATTGTGTAACATGACCTTTCAAAGATCCTTGAAAATGCAAGCAAATTTAAGGAACACTAATCATGAGAAATAAAAGAATCAAACTGCAGTTAGATTTTTCAAAGCAAAACTACCAATAAGATTCTTCTTCATTTTGAAGAATGCTTCCCAACATCTTGATTATTCACAAAGCAGTAGCTGTACGGTTGCGCAGTGGTACAGTTACTGCCTTGCAGCGCCAGAGATCCAGGTTCAATCCTGACTTTGAGTACTGTCTGTACAGAATTTGTACGTTCTCCCCGTGACCTACGTGGATTTTCTCCAGGATCTCCTGTTTCCTCCCACACTCCAAAGACATACTGGTTGTAGGTTAATTGGCTTGGTAAAATTCTAAATTGTTCCCTAGTATGTGTAGAATAGTGTGTGGGGATTGCTGATCAGCACATACTTGGTGGGTCGAAGGGCCTGTTTCTGCGCGTAGCTCTAAACTAAATTAAACAGCAATATTAAGATCCGAAACATTATTAATCCTCAAATAAATATACACAGCAATCAATAACTTGTCATTCATGATTATATTAGAAAGAGTTAAATGGATTTATTACAGTGCCGAGCTCCTAGCACTCATAATAGCCCAACCCCAGTCTATCTTGTAAATCAAGAGATCAATCTTATGGTATAGTGTTTGCATGCATATTGCAGCAATCAATATACAAAATTGATGCGATTCTATTGATGAGGATGCAGAGGCAAATGTGCAGCAGTGAACAAAGATTGGATGGGCAAGATTTGTTTTCCCTGGAGCAGAGAAGTCTGACGTGAGATGTTTAAATGGACAGAGTAAATGGTAAGAAGTTATTTCCACGAGCAGAAAACCCAGAGGGCATAGATTTAAAGTATCTGGGACGAAAGGACAGGAGGAAAAATAATTTCACCTAAAGAATGTTCAGTATCTGGTCCCTGAAAAGGCGATAGAGACGGAAAATCGCATCACAATTAAAAAGTACTTGAATGTATTGTGGAAGAGCTCTGACTTGTAAAGCTGAGGACTTAGTACTGGAAGACGGGATTGAGTTTAGAAATACAGAGTAGATACAGCTTCAGCTCACCAAGTACACACCGACCATTGATTGCCCGTACACTAGTCCCATAATCTCCTAACCTACACACTAGGGGCAATTTACAGAAGCCAACAAACCTGCACATCTTTGGAGAGGTGGGAGGAAACCAGAGCACTGGGAGAAAACCCACAGGGAGAATGAACAAACTCTGCACAGAAAGCACTTGCAGTGAGGATCGAACCTGGGTCTCTGGTGCTGTGAGACAGCAACTCCACCGCTGTCTCTGTGCCGCAGGCTGTTGTTTCGGGCTGTTATTACCAGTTTATAAGAGGCCATAGAGGACGTGGTGTACAATAACCATTAGTGGCAGTATAGTACTGTGTAAGGATATCAAGTTATGGTATTTTTGGAAGGAACAGAAAATGAAAACCTGACCTCAAGTAGGTACGTACACTGCGGAGATGGAAAATTTGAACCCAAAGAGTGAGAAAAATAAAAGGAAACAAGCTGGGAAGGAGAACTCAAGCAAAACAAGAAATGGGTGGAAAAAGAAAATCAAAAAAAAAAGAATTCTTGTGGTATAATAAGCTTATCCAATTATTCCAGGATAAAAATTAAACTTAATCCTTGCAGCATCTTATCGTACCATCGGCCCGCCAAGTGTAACGTTTGAAATGTTAAAGTGCACCAAAATTAATCTGGTTGGGTTTATGGCTTCAAGATATCCACCTTCTGTCCACAAGTACTAGATATACACTGGACTACTTGGGCAATAAGAACCCATCAGGCTGTTGTTCATGGACTACAGCTCAGCGCTCAACACCATTGTCCTCTCCCAACCTCTATTATCACACTCAGGGAAGTTCATAAACTCATGTGATAGGAGCAGAATTAGGCCTTTTGGCCCATCAGGTCTACTCCGCCATTCAATCAGGGCTGATCTATCTCTCCCTCGCAATTCTCTCATGACATGGTAGCCAGACACAGTTCCAACGGCATCTTTAAATTCTCCGACGACACTACTGCTGTTGGATGAATAACGATAATGATGAGTCAGAGTACAGGAGGGAAATTGAAAATCTGATTGAATGGTGCCAGAACAACAACCTTGTTCTCAATGTCAGCCAGAACAAGAAGTTAATTATGCACTTTAATGGGGGAAATCTGGGGATCCATGAATCTGTCCTCATCAATGGGTTGGTAGTGAAGAAACTCAACAACTTCAAGCTTCTGAATGTGCATATCTCTGAAGATCTGTTCTGTCCCGGGCCCATCACAAAGATGCAATCACAAAAAAAGTCCATCACTGCCTCTACTTCCTTAGAAAATTAAGGAGATTCAGTATATCGACGAATACTCTCTTGAACTTCTACTGGCATACAGGTGAGAGCATACTGACTGGGTGTATCATGGAATGATTTGGCTACTCGAATGGCCAGGAATGACGGAAATTACGAAAAGGTTGTGGGTACTCACCATTATAGTTACTGACTGCCCTGCCATAGAAGTGATCTATAGGTGGTGCTGCCTCAAAAAGGGAACTTGCATCAAAGATCCACACCACCTTGATCACACTGTCATTTCACTTCTACAATCTGAAAGGTGGTATAGGAATCTTAAGATCTTGGCAGGTTCAAGAATAGCTTTTTCCCAACGACCATGAATACCACACAACACTAACCAATGAACTATGGACTGTCTAGGGTTGCACCAACGTCTTCGGGTTTTTGTTTGCACTAGTATTAAGGTCATTACTTTATTGATTTATTTATTTATTATATATCATCTGTGCGTATTACCGGCCTGTTATGCTGCTGCAAGTAAGAATTTCATTGTACTACTGTCAGCACAAATGACAATTAAACGTTCTCGACTCTTCACTCGACTCGAAAAATGGCAAAAGGAATTTACTAGAACCAATTTTCTGTGAGGATCTCTTCTTTAAACTGAGAGATAGAACTAGATAAGCTCTGCATCTGTACCTTAAGTGTCTGTTTCAAAGCCACAATTTGTCCAGAATTTCTAACTAATGCTATCAAGTATAATGTTGCACATCGTGATTTTCTGGTGCAAACTTACACTAATATTTACTGGAGAAGTAATTTGAATATGACACAGTAAGCGCAACAATACATCTAGAACTTTAGAAGTGGGAAGCCAATGGCTCGTGCCATCCACATTGATTAAGTAGAACAACATTAACATGACCCGTGCCTATGAAGTCTGAATTTTAAAACCTTCTACCATTCAAAATATGACCACTGCCAAATATCTGTTTCAAATTATGGCTGCTTAGTTGCTGGATTCACATCACAAGAATATTTTAATTTTTCCACTTACTTAAAAGATTAAAACATTAATTTTAAATACACGAGGCCACGTATTAAATCAAATGTTGCCTGAAACTGAAACTTGCCTTCTCTGCTTCTCTGTTTAAGATCATGAGGGGAATAGATTGGGTAGATTCTTTTACCCAGAGTAGGGGAATCATATAACCAGTGGACAGGTTTGAAGTGAGAAAGAAAAGATTTAATAGGAACCTTCTCACACAGGTGGACATATGGAATGAACTGCCACAGGAGGTACTTGAGGCAGGTTCTATAACAAGTTAAAAGATATTTGGGCATGTTCATAGGTAGGAAAGATTTAGAGGTATATGGTCCAAACCCAAGCAGGTGGGACTAGTGTAGATGGGGTACTTTGGTTGGTATGGGCAAGTTGGGCCGAAGGGCCCGTTTCAGTGCTGTACGAGTCTTCTGACTAAGTTACAGTAAGAATCCTTATAAGCCTAAGACACAATTAAAATATCAGCAGTCTAAGATTGGATCTAAAAATTACAACCATTTGCAAAAGTTTATTATATTTTCCCTTACAAAAATACATTTTATTTTATTCTTGTCAGCATCCACACAAAGAAATATTCACAAAGCATACCTTGCAAATGGTTTCAGCATCCCAAGGCAGAATAGTTTTTAAATCGATTACTTCACACGAGACTCCCAATTTCTCCTGAGCCATGCTGGCCACTTCTTTCATTACATGAACCTACAAATAAATAAACAAATAAATAAATAGATAGATAGGAGGCTCTGAAGAATATTTGTAAAATATTATATTTAGTAGCATGTCTTATTTGGTCATAGAAGCCATATATGGAATGACTGTCTCTTTTTTCTATTAACAAATTTCCCTTCTTTGATTATCTTTCTTAAATCTCCAATATTTCAGATCTTCCTTCAAAGCTACCTATATTTTCTTATGTTTCATTTTACTGGAGTCAAAGCACATGAAACCAAAAACCCATCATCATTTGCAAAAATATGGCTTAAAATTCCATCAATATTTAGATACTACTTTTGACAAACCCTTATCACAACATTTGTTTTCTCTCATTGTCGATAGAAAATAAAAGGAAATTGTGAGAAATTAAATGAAATAGCAAGAATAACATTTTCAGCCAAGGAGCTGCAATTAGAGGCATAGAGTTATGCAGCATAAGAAATAGCCTCTGGCCCAATTTCCCAACACCGGCCAACATGTCCCAGCTACACTAGTCCCACCTGTCTGCGTTTGGCCCATATCCCTGCAAAGCTGTCCTATCCATGTACCTATCTAACCGTTTTGTAAACGTTGCGATAGTCCCTGCTTCAACTACCTCCTCTGGCAACTCGTTCCATACACCCACCACCCTTTGTGTGAAAAGGTTACTCCTCAAATTCCTCAATCATGGCTGATCTATCTTTCCCTCTCAACCTTATTCTCCTGCCATCTACCCATAGATACCCTTACTAATCAAGAACCTATCAGAGAATATTAAGAATATCCATTGACTTGGCCTCCACAGCCTTCTGTGGCAATGAATTACACAGATTCAGTACTCTCTGACTAAAGACATTTCTCCTTATCTCTGAAAGGTATGTCCTTTTATTCTGAGGCTATGACCTCTGGTGCTAGACTCTCCCGCGAGAGGAAACATCCTCTCCACATCCACCCTATCCAAGCCTTTCACTATTTGGTAAGTTTCAATCAGGTTCCCCCTCACCCTTCTAAACTCTAGAAAGTACAGGCTCGGTGTCATCAAATGCTCATCATAGGTTAACTCTTCTTCAGAACCAGATGCAAGCAAATTGGTACCAACCCCAGGCTCCAATCATGCATTTGATGTCCGTAACTAAATGAATGGGTGCTTTAATGCCTGGAGGGCTTAATGCATTGAATTTCAGTAGGGCTAAGATACAGTTCCCTTGCTTTTTATGGTATATTTGATAACAGATTTTGGAGGCCATGATTAAGAGATCCACCATGAAACTAAAACTGGCAGTTAGGAAGAAAGGAAGGTGCTAGCTCCAGGAAAATGTGTGATCTGGTTGGGTGATCACCAAAAATGCAAATTAAATTAATATCTATAAAGTTAGTGGCAGTGTATTTGAGGAGAGCAAACTAGCTAGGAAATAAAACACAATAAATGCTTGAATACCAAGACATATAGAGGATCAAAGGGGTCTTTGCATGCATGTCCTTAGATCTCTGAAACCAGTAGGAGGTAGACAAGCTAGTGAAAAAGGCATACAAAACATTTGTTATATTTTCCAGGCCCTAAGTGGAAAGAACATGATCACACTGTATAAAACACCAGTTTAAGCCACAGCTTTGTACAAATCTAAACACCATAATATATAGTAGGAACCAAAGACATTTACAAGGTTTTGCCCAGATGGAAGATTATAGTGGCAAGGGGAGATTGGTCAGGTCGGGTTTGTTTTCTTTACCACAAATGAATTGGGGTGTAGCTGATTTTGAGATGCCTGGTCAAGTTTTATAGGAAGGATCTATTTCCCTTGGCATGAAGAGCAGTAATTAAGCAACATAGATTTAAGTTGATTCATGGAACTATTAGATAGGTGTCAAGGAAAGATTTTATTTGTCTAAAGGGTCATGTGCATCTGGAAATTATTGCCTGACATGCTGATGACAATTAAGACCCTGATTGCATTGGGAAAATACCCAGATAACCAAATGAAAAGCCAGAATCTGGGCTAAGGGAGAATGGCTAGAAAGTGAGGCTAACAGAAATTGCCCCATCCATGGTCAGTATTGATTCAATGGGCCAAACTTCCACCTTGCGTGCCATAATGTCTTTAAACCTTCATTCCCACCCCCATATCCCCACCAAATACACAAAAAATGAATTTCCTTGCACTTCCTTGTAACATTTTTGGGTTACAATTGGTTTCTTGTCCATGCATAACCAGGTATTCTAGGTGTCCGGTGCCCAAGGAATGCTTACAAGTTTACACTCATTGAGTTTGGCATATGTCTGTAATGAGCTATTGCCAGTGATGCCAGGAACCTGAAGCAAACTTCTGCCTCTGCTGGTGTTTGAACAATCAGTCACCTCCCCAACATGTGACTCACTGCTGAGTAAAAGATTGAGGCAATATTCAGAGGTTGGCCACAAGGGCTGGTCATAGAGTTATAAAGTAATCCAGCATGGAAACAAACCCATCGGCCCAACTTGCCCACACCGACCAATATGTCCAATCTACACTAGTCCCACCTGCCTGCGTTTAGCCCGTATCCCTCCAAACCTATCCTATCCTATCCATGTACCTGTCTAAATGTATCTTAAAAGTTGTGATAGCACCTGCCTCAACTATCTCCGCCAGCAGCTTGTTCCATATACCCACCACCCTTTGTTTCCATAAACCCACCACCCTATTCTCTTCACACAGAACCTAATCTGCTGGGTGTTTCAAGTAAATTTTCCATTTTAATTTCACAACTGCAGCATTTGCAGCCCTTGATTTTCAAATGAAGATAGTGTGGCAGTCCCTGGTGGTTATCCACGTGTGGTGCGAACCCTCGGCTCTAGGGGTTGGGTCATGTGACTTGGTTTGGCAGTTGGAATTCAAAGGCGGCAGTTGGAATTCGAAGGATTGGCAGTTGGAATTCGAAGGATTGGCAGTTGGAATTCGAAGGATTGGCAGTTGGAATTCGAAGGATTGGCAGTTGGAATTCAAAGGATTGGCAGTTGGAATTCGAAGGATTGGCAGTTGGAATTCGAAGGTTTGGCAGTTGGAATTCAAAGGTTTGGCAGTTGGTGCTGGAGTGGAACTGGTTGGGGTTTGGGGGGCTGTTGAGTGCTGGACAAATAAAGAAAACTTTGCTTGACACTCATGTCCTGCTTCATTGGCTTTGCTTGACACTCGTGTCCCGCTTCAATAGTTCCTCATATTTGCAATATCCATCTTGGTTCTTTACTCCCTTGGCTGCTTCATCAAATTCAACTTTCTAAACTTAAGCAATATCCTTCACTCATCCGAGTGAATTTGAGGGAACAATTGTTTGTTGGATGTGTACCAAGTAGTCCACCAAATAAATCTGCCAAATTAGTTTCCATCATGTTTTTTCCTTTTATACAATTCTTTAACCATTTTCAAGAACTGTAACAGATATCAACTGCTAAAATGGAAAGTTACTTCCTCAAAAATATCGTATGTTAGTCAGAGATATTCGGCTATTCGGTAAAGAAATAATGAACTAGTCAAAATGTATTCAGTTACATACACAATGATTTTTAAAACATAGGGAAAATCCCTTACCACAATACTTACTTGTATTTCCATTTAACTTGGAAGCAACTTTACAGGACCTTGTTCATTCTTGTTGATAAAATAAACATCACTGTACTTATGTATTAACAACTTTTACTTTTTCAAAGCCATTGAATATTACAAAATATGATTTAAGTCAAATACTATAAATCCAGTGTTCTACTTCATAAAATAAACAAATGCTGACCTGAGTTCCCCAAGCAACAAGGGTCACGTCATTTCCCTCCTGCAGAACTTCTGCTTGTGAAAGAGGGATTTGATAGGCCTCCACAGGAACTTGTTCCACTATTTGAAAGGAAATAGAAGAATAAACATATTAACATTTTTAACTAATATATATATATTTAACATACCCTTTAAGAATTAGGTACACAAATAATTAAATCTGACTTCTTAACATGTTTATAATAAAAAGTAACATTTAACTTCAAGATTAGCTTCCGCAAGCAAATTTGAAGAGCATAAAATGTATTGTTATCCAATCAGTGCTCACCAAGTCTTCAGAAGCTAAATAAAGCGGGATTTTTGTTTGGTGAGAAGGGTTTTTTTTATAAATGCCAGTTAAAAAAAACCCAAAAAGAAGCAACTCAAGGCTACATCAAAATGTGACTTTTTTTTTTATGATTCAGCATAAATATTTGTCACATCTCAAAGTCAAT
This sequence comes from Leucoraja erinaceus, assembly GCF_028641065.1. Taxonomy (NCBI): domain Eukaryota; kingdom Metazoa; phylum Chordata; class Chondrichthyes; order Rajiformes; family Rajidae; genus Leucoraja; species Leucoraja erinaceus. Next base: position 81,413,932 of record NC_073381.1, read on the forward strand.
TTTATTCATCACATGCACTCGAATGTGCAGTGAAATGAATTTGCCAGCAGCGATACACTTAAAAAGAACACACAATACACAATAAGATTTAACACAAACATCCACCACAGCATTCTTCACTGTCGTGGAAGGCACAAAGTTCAGCCAATCCTCCTCCTTTGTTCACCCATTGTCGGGGCCATGAACCAACAGTCGCCGCTACAGACGGCCCGATGTACAGGCCCTCTCGTCGGGATGATCCAAACTTCAACGTCGGGACGGTCGAACACACTCCGCGGCTTGGAGTGCCCGAATCGGCACTTTCTTACCGGAGAGCGCGGCTTCAGGATGTTATAGGCTGCAGGCCGGCGCTCTACTCCAGCGATCCCCGACAAGGGATCCCAGACTGCGGATGGTAAGTCCACGCCATGCCTGCGGCTGGAAGCTCCACAGACCACAGCCACATGATGTCAAAGTCACCATGCCAGCGATCGGAGCACTTCTCTCTGGCGACCCCCGGCAAGGGTTCGCCCGCTCTGCGATGGAAAAAGTCCACGCTGCGCCCGCTGCTGTTGCTCTGGTCCCGATTCCGGGAAAGGCCGCTCCAATCCATGCTGTTAGGCAGGGAGGCGACATGGAAAAATTCTCCGCCAAGGAGGCAACCAAAAGCGGTTCCCCCCCTTTCCCCCTCCTCACCACCCCCTACACAAGACATACCGAGAGGCACTAAAACAAACATTTGGACACACTAAAAAGTACAAAAAAAGTCGAACTAACGAACAGTCTGCTGGCAGGGCAGCCGACTCGCAGAGCACCCCCTGACTAACATCCTAATAAAACTATCCTATTTGCAACATTAATTTACTACGACAGCAGCTCATTTTCTCAAAACTTCAACACTTAATGCATGACATGAAATCAAATCTCACTTACACAACATGGACTGTGATATTCCAGAATAAGCAAATTAAGAGAGCAATCCATCAAGGAGGGTATTAATAAGTGACCATTAATAAACAGCTATTCAGATATAGAAATCACTGAGAATGGTACGAGTGCAAAATCCCTTCCAGTGTGAATACTATAATACAGGTCTTATCAGGACTAACCATATATAGATTTGTGCTGAGAGTTTTTCAATTATGCTTTTCTCATGGAAGTAGAAATATATCATCTGTAAATAGATTTGCCTGTGAAAGGAAAGCTGCATCTTTATTCCAGGGAAAACTGGTAATATGTTTTTCTTTATGGTAAGACTAGAACATAGGAGCTAGGAACCCTGCAGAGAGCTGTAATGACAACGTACGTAATAGTGCATGAATCTGGAGTTTAGAATCATAATAGGTGAGCTTACTGAGGAATTTGGATGTGGTAGATCATAAGGTCATAAGTGATAGGAGCAGAATTTGGCTATTCGGTCCATCAAGTCTACTCTGCCCTTCAATCATGGCTGATCTATCTCTCCCTCCTAACCCCATTCACCTGCCTTCTCCCCATAACCCTTGACACCCGTACTAATCAAGAATCTATCTATCTCTGCAAGGGCTTTGTCCTTTGGTAAATAGAGAGACAGTCCCCACAATAAGGGTCAACTAGTTAAGAACAAGATGAGAGGCAATTTCTTCCCACAAAGGATGGCTCTTCCCTCAAATTCACGATATTCAAGACATATAAATGCTGAACCATCAAATAAATGAATGCTAGATTTGTGCGCTCTCGAGACTAGACATGAAAATCGTGCAGACATAACCCCATTACATAGGCTCAAGGCACATTTGATCATATTTTGATCAATCTTTTCTCCTATTACAGCCATATTACATCACTTTGAACTAATGTCTAAATCATGTTTTGAAGTTAAATCAATAGTAATCGATGCACTAATCAATACAGTAAAAACAGTAGCTGGCTGGTCAGTTGTCCAAAATGAGGCAAGACGTCAGGCTCATTGAGCCCCGTGTGGCACGTGAAAGATCTCATGGAACAGACTCTCCTCAATGAGTTATCACATTATTTGTCAGCTCTTTCTCAATGGTTAAAGAAATTTGCACAAAGAAAGTGTATAAAATCATGAGAGGATTAGATCGGGTGGATGCACAGAGTCTCTTGCCCAGAGTACGTGAATCGGGGAACAGAACACATAGGTTTAAGGTGAAGGGGAAAATATTTAATAGGAATTTGATAGGTAACTTTTTCACACAAAGAGTGGGGGGTGTATGGAACAAGCTGCCAGGGGAGGTAGTTGAGGGAAGGATTATTGCAACGTTTAAGAAACAGTTAGACAGGTACATGTATAGGACAGGTTTGGAGCGATATGGGCGAAATGCAGACAGGTGGGACATATTAGCCAGTGAGGGCAGTTGGGACGAAGGGCCTTTTTCCACACTGATTGACTATGATTCTCAGAAAGATTATGCAACTGGCAATGAATACAATTAGTATTCAGCAAATAGGCTGAGCAGCAGACAGAATGTGGTTAATGAAAAGATTCACTAAAGGGAAAATGTGACTTTTGCCAAAGATGTATTTTGGCGTCTCAACCTTTTACTATATCAATTAGGAACTTTAAAGATAGATAGAAAGCCAAATATCCACACTTGCCTCTGACAAACATAAGTGTTGTTATTTAGTCTAGATCGAAACATAGATTAATAGCTAAACTAGCAGTTTAAGTAATTGGTCCAAGTTGGAGGAAATGGAATTCAATTAAGGCAAATATGGGAGCATTGTTTGGACTTACTTTCTAAATGGTGAACAGGGGCCAGCTAGAGACTTTTGGAAGTCCATAAATGCAGATTATTAAAATATTGCAGAAAGTTATATAGACAACAATTTAAAAAATTCAACTAAAAAACAAATAAGTAAAAATTATCTGAGATAGACACAAAATGCTGGAGTAACTCAGCGGGACAGGTAGCATCTCTGGAGAGAAGGAATGGGTGATGTTTCAGGTCGAGACCATTCTTCAGACTGATGTCAAGGGAGAGGGAGATACATAGAAAAGGAAGTGCAAGGTGTGAAAATAGGACATAGGGAATGGCAGTCAGGGAAAATGTAGAATGGATCATTGTTAGCTGGGAGTTTGTTGCTTCTATATCTCTATTCAAAGCAAACAGATAAAATTATGTTGGAGACAGTAAGACTGAATATCTATGCATCTCCCTCTCCCCTGACATCAGTCTGAAGAAGGGTCTCGACCCAAAACGTCACCCATTCCTTCTCTGCAGAGATGCTGCCTGTCCCGCTGAGTTTCCTCCAGTATTTTGTGTCGATCTTCGATTTAAATCAGCGTCCGCAGTTTCTTCCTACACAAGTAAAAATGATCTTACATCTTAACAGAGTCCAAGTCCGGTTCGAGCCTGGACTCTGTTCAGACGTACTCCCTAAGCACCATCAGCATGTCTCCTGACCCAGGCGGGGTGTTTCAAGCTCCGCCACTATCAAGCATGCCTATCGCTCCATCCCTCACCCTCATGTCTGCAGTCTGATCATCTGCTGGTGCTGCTCTTGCTGGCTTACAGACAGAGATTCAAGCGAGAGCCACCAACAAAAATAGCAATACACAAGTCCACAAGGATTCTCTCGAACCTCTGTAGATGGACTATAGAAAGTATTCTTAAGGGATGCAGTTCAGCCTGCTGTGGCGGCTGCTCTACTCTTGCCCGCCTGTAAATGCAGAGAGTGGTGAGCAAAGACCAGTCTATCAAAGACTCGTTGCTTCCTTCCGTCCAGCCCATTTTCACGCTGCATTGCGTTAGGAAGACTGGAAGTATCATCAAGTATGCCTGCTGCACATGCTGTTCCCTTTTTTACCTTCTGGAAGATACAGGAGCTTGAAAGTCTGGGCGTCCAGATTTAAGAACAGTTGCTTCCTCATGGCTATCTGACTCCTGAACCAATCATCCCTTCCACACTTCTGAGATGTGCTGCTTCATACACTTACTCTCAACTGTATCTCATCCAGTTATTTCATGATTGTACTTTAGTATTTTTGGCACTACTTTGGATAGCGCTACAATCTTGCTGTTTTGCATTTGTCTTTGTATTTATTGTTATATTTATCATTAATGTATGTATATTGTTTACTCTGTAAGCTTCAGAGTCATAGAGCCATACAGCATGGAAACAGGCCCTTCGGTCCAACTTGCCCACACCAACCAACATGTCCCCTCTACATTAGTCCCACTTGCCTGCGTTTTGGCCCATATCCCTCTAAACCTTTTCCTATCCATCTCCCTGCCTAAACGTTTCTTAAACTTTGAGATAGTACCTATCTTCATGTGAACAAAACATTTTATTGCACACTGGTGTATTAGAAAATGAACAAATCTGAATCTGAACAATACTTCTGGTAACCACATCATATAAAGCCAACTCGTACTCAATAAGCCCGATTCCCTTCCTGGAATATTTGGGTGTTCCTAGTTGTGTTCATGTGGCCACTAAAAAGTGGAAGTTGTTCCTATTTGTTTCAATTTATAGAAGATGCGGTGCGATGATGTACAAATACGAAGGTAAATGCTTTGCCTCTCAGAAAGGACTTGAGCTCACTAGAAACAGATCACATGTTGCCCTGACCAACGTGGTCACACAAGTCTCAGCAGAACATGAGCTGAGGATATTGTTTTCTGTGGCCCCAAAACGTCATATTGGGTCTCAAAACCAATGAAATGCATTCCTTCTGTATATTGGTCCATAGATCCAACTGTGGCACATGTCCTAGTTGTATCAAGGTATCTCCAGGGATAGAAACATGCCTCCTCTGACTACTCCAGTTACCAGGGTGTGTGCACTAAGTTCCAGGGACATAGTCAAGACTGACTGTAACCAGTGAAGCATTGCTGCACTTGAAAAAGGATGTATTCTCTTTAGTCGATGCTCTGCATTCTGGTCAACTGGAATGTTGAAATAAACTTCCAACTTCCCTGCTTCCTGTGCAGACCAAACAAAAAAATGTAAACTACACATGTGTGACTCAGTATTTCCTCTCTGCAGTCAAAATGACATTAACTTAAATTTTCTTAACAATTAAATCTGACTAATGGAAGTCAAAAATCAGCAATTCAGCAAATCCAAAATTAAATTAATGCAACATTTTCTCCAGCTCTTCTCCTCCTCATAACCATAAACGCATTGGCTTCCTCAATTGTTCAATTTTGATCTGAAACGTGGAGTTTTTCACACCAAAGTTAATGCTTGATCAGCTACACCCAGCATTTTTTACTTTAATGTGAAATAATATTGTTCCTCAGGGTTTTATTAAAATTTTACCATAACATTTCTACAACAATATCAACTATCCTAAAAAGTTATAGAAAATATTATGATATAAATGAGCAACCACCATGTTTCACCATTTAATATTCCTAACATATGCAATACTGCCATCATCAGTTGACAGTATGAATGGTCACTGTAAAATAAAATTGACCACAAATATGTTTTTTTTTTGCCATGTGTTGCTCAGATAGATTGTAACAAAGGTCTTATGTTCTAATAGGATATCCTGACCTTGAAAGTGCTCCTTGGATGGTATGTAATATTGGTATGTCTATTTTGGCTCGTGTTGTTTTGTATTCTGTATATCCAGCAAACCAGCTAAAACCTGTGGCAGTAAGAGTTCCAAAAACTACCAATTTACTTTCACAGGCAACACTCCTTCATAATTGTCTGCAAAAAGCACAATTGGAACACAGAATATTTTCTATTTTACCACAATGATTTATTTGCCAAACTTTGCAAACATCAAACCTGCAACCATTAGTAAAATTCCATGACTAATCACTTATAGAACCATAGAAACATAGAAATTAGGTGCAGGAGTAGGCTATTCGGCCCTTCGAGCCTGCACCGCCATTCAATATGATTATGGCTGATCATCCAAATCAATATCCCATCCCTGCCTTCTCTCCATACCCCCTGACCCCTTTAGCCTACAAGGGCCACATCTAACTCCCTCTTAAATCTAGCCAATGAACTGGCAGAGAATTCCACAGATTCACCACTCTCTGTGTAAAAAATGATTTTCTCATCTTGGTCCTAAAAACTTCCCTCTTATCCTTAAACGGTGTCCTCTTGTTCCCTTGTTCTGGACTTCCCCAACATCGGGAATAATCTTCCTGCATCTAGCCTGTCTAACCCCTTAAGAATTTTGTAAGTTTCGATAAGATCTTCTTCTAAATTCTAGCGTGTACAAGCCGAGGCTATCCAGTCTTTCTTCATATGAAAGTCCTGCCATCACTTGGTTTTAAATTTGTACCAAGTACATTTGTCACAAATGTGCACAAATCTATTGCCTGTGGAGGAAAATACGCGCATACATTTGCTTATTTATCAATATCCAATCTAAGAAGATAAGTAACACACTAATTAACATGTGCCAGATTGTGAGTATTAGCAGAGAAAATGTTCCAAGAAAAATATATAAATTATCTGAATCCAACTAGTACCACCTCAATCTGTAGACTTAGATGAATTGAGATGGTTCAAACACGACAAAAGGGAGGTTGTTCATGAATTTTAACACGTTGTGTGGCTTGAACTGGCATAACTTCTGGAGATCTATAACATTTATATTTGAGCCAGAGGAACAGAATGTACCACTTCTGGAATGTAATGACGGTAGCTAAGGAAAATACCCACTTGGTCACAACTATAATCAACCCACCGGCAGTAGCTAAAACATTGCAACTGGTTTCCCCAGTAGCTTTTCTGCTGAATATTCAGAAATAGAAATAGCAGTATATATACAGGTCTGCTTACAGTCAGTCATCTTTGAGCAATAAGCACCAACCCAGATAAAATCTTATTCTCAATCTTCAAACTTATCTTCCCCCCCCCCCCCCCCCCCCCCCCCCCCCCCCCCCCCCCCCCCCCCCCCCCCCCCCCCCCCCCCCCCCCCCCCCCCCCCCCCCCCCCCCCCCCCCCCCCAAACAAGGTCAATAACAACTTCCAGTTCGAACTATGAAACCACAGGATATACTGCAGCTCCAGTCTGGGACAAACATTCCCATCCTTCATACATAATGGAATTTCCTACCTAACCTCGTAATGGGAGCAATGTTGGTAGGACATCAAGTGATTCAAGACGTTACTGCAAAACTATGCCATGGAGTCATGCAGCACAGAAATAGGCCCTCTGGCTCATTATACCCCCGCCAGCCATCAAACTCTCATCTTCATTCAGCCCTCTTTGCCTTTTGCATCTCCACCAACTACCCAACTCTCCTCTCCAATTCTCCTGCTACTCAGCAATACCAGCTCCATTTTAGCTTGGCCATTTAATATCAATCACCAGGTCTTTGGCATACGAGAGCAAAAGGAAGCACACAGGTAAAACACCTGTGACCACAGGGAGAAGCTGCAAACTCCACACAAATAACGCCCAAAGTCAGGAATGAATGCGGGTCATTGCTGACTGTAAAGCAGCATCACTAACCTCTTTTCCTCCCAACTGGACTTATTCAAGAGTAATAAGGCCATCATTCTAGTTTTCTTAGACATGAGTTTAGTTCATTGTCACGTGTACCGAGGTACAATGAAAAGCTTTTGTTGCGTGCTAACCAGTCAGCTCACTGAAATTCTATACCTACTAAACAATAGTATGCAAGTTGTAATTCTAACCTAACGCCAACATATCCTATTGAAGACAAGCGCCAAACAAAGTTGTGTCATCGCACCAATCTCCACCAATCTGAACAATATATTCCACCTACTTCCTGCTGGAGGAGTTAATCTACTAGACGAACAGCAAATTGCAAGCCTTGTCATCTCCACTTTAGAACCAAGATCAACTCAACCTCGACATCAATCTATCATAAGCAGATGATGATTATGTGTCTATCCCTTTGGAAGCTGAGCTACAAATCACGACTTATTTTCTGAAGTGCACAAGTGGTTGGGCATAACACTAAACATCCACAGAGAAATATCCACAATCAACCTGACTACATTACACACTACCACTCCCAACAGTAAAGATCCATAGCAGCTCCATGGAAAATGTGGATCCCTTTCCAGGGAGTAATTCCTGAATTAAAATTGATATCAGTGAAAACATTTCTACTCTCTCTCCTGCACCACCAGAAAAAGAGTGCTTTATAACCAGATCGTCAAAGTTCACACCAAGCTCAAGGTGTACTGAATATCACTGAGTTTGAGACATTGACAGAAACAGTAAACATCACAAAGCATGACCAAGTTGTGGATGTAGCCCAGTCCATCACACAAATCAGCCTTCCTCATCAACTTCATCTGAACTTCACGCTGCCTCAGGAAAGCACTCAACACAATCAAATACCATTTATGCCCCAGTCACTCTTTCTCCTATTGAGCAGAAGATACTAGATTCAGGAACAACTCTTTCCCTCATGTTATTAAACGACTGAACGGTCCCCTTATGAGCTAAGGGTGAAATTCCGATCTCCCAACCAACCTCACTGCGACCAATACTTTTTTTATCTGCACTTTCTCTGTAGTTAAAATGATATAACCTTGTAGCACTATACTCTGCACTCTGGTATTTATTCACTATGCATGCCTGTTGTACTTATATAGGGCTTTAATGTACTCATTCTTATATGATATGATTTGACTGGGTAGCACGCAAAATAAAATGTTTCACTGTATCTCGGTAGATGTGACAATAATAAACCACTATCAATTCCAATGCTGCCTCCACAAAACCCTCTCCATCTATTGGCAAGGTTGGCAAACACTTATGAATTACCTTTCCAAAACCAAGGTCCAGATCAATGGACAAAAGATCCAGTCTGAAGCTTCTCAACCCAAAACGTCACCTATTCCTTCTATCCGAAGATGCTGCCTGTGCCGCTGAGTTACTCCAGCATTTTGTGTCGATCCAGACCAATGAAGTTCTGATCATAGATATCCTACTCCGATAGGCAGACCAGGAATGAGAAAATACTTCAAGGATGTTCTCAAAATCTCCTTGAAAGAAAAAGAACATCCTCATTGCTGAAGGTGATCCTTGGCCCATGGCAGCTCAAAATGAAGGATGAGCTCCCAGGAAGCCAGAGCATGTTGAGCCTCAATGACATGACCATAAGCATAAGCAGCTGGGGCACGCTCATTCACATCTACCCATCCACCAGGGGGGGCGCCTTACGATGGCTACCTCGCCAATGGTCTGGTCTCGTCTTTTTCTTTCTATGGGTTTTTTAGCTTGATGTAAAATGTATGTTTTAGTTTATCTTTGGTTTTGCATTATGTGGGAGGTGGTGGGGGTGGGGGAACTTTTTTAATCTCTTTTCACGACGGATGCAACTTTATGCACTGCAGCCTAAGATCGTGGAGCTGGCAGCCTCTTGCTGGGACCACGGGAGCTCCAACCACGGGAGCCTGCGGACTTTAATACCATGAGCTCGCGATCCCTTTGCCAGGGATCGGCCTCGGAGCTCCAACTGCGAGGGCCTGCGGACTTTAACAATGTGGATCTCGCGATCGCTGGTTAGACAGGCTTCGGGATCTCCAAACCACGGAGCCTTCGACCTCCCCGACACGGGAGCTTCGATAGCCGGCTGCGGGAGCTTCAATTGCCTCGACTGCGGATGGTTCTACACCCCCGACCGTGGGAGAAAAGGAGGAAAGAAGATAAGACTTTATTGCCTTCCATCACAGTGGGTAATGGGGATGCGCCGCTGTGGTGGATGTTTATGTCAAATTTTTATGTAGTTGTGTCTTGTAGCTTTTTTGGTATGACTGTATGGCAAACCAAATTCCTCGTATGTTACAAAACATACTTGGCTAATAAATTACAATTATGATTATGACTTTACCACGTATCATTTTCTCCACTTGTGGCAGACTCTGAAGAAGGGTCCCAACCCAAAACATCACTTATCCATGTCCACTAGTGATGCTGCCTGATCCACTTTTACTATAGAACTTTGTGGGGGGGGGGGGTTAATAAACCAGCATCTACAGTCCCTTGTATCTCCTGTCAATACATCAGTGGATTCATCCGAGCTGGAGTAAAAATAGTAGTGATTTATTTCTCCTCGAAGAATTTTAAATTTCACTTATTTCATTTTTTTCCTTCACTTATTTCCACATTTTTCATTATTTCTAAAATAGTGAAACCATTTTTTTTCTTAACACTCTTGCTTATACCAGTCTTTTCTTCATACTTTTACTTATTCAACTCAGAGCGGATTCACATCCTACTTAGATTAGGAAGAAATATGAGGTATTAATATTTTTCTTATTAAAATACTACTAAGCTTTTAAAAGTGCAGCACATTATTACTCCTCTTAGCGGAATTAAGAAATAAAAAGCCAACACTAACACCAAGAAAGATGACAAAAAGGAATGTCTTACTCAATCTCCAACATACATAAACGTCTGGATTTAACCTCTGCCAAATCCATTTGTATTTTCCACTGAAGTAGAATATCTTGACTTTCTTAGCTTATGCTGTTTGCATTAGTTCCAATAAAATCAGCCTGCGCAAAAGTCATCTGTGGTTACCTTGTGTCAGGTCTTAAGAAAATGCCACACCTGGAAACTTACCAGCAGCTCTGTAGAGGATTTTAGGCTCAAAGAAGATACAAGGATTTTTATCCTCTATGCAAGATAGCAATAATCCCTTGGCCTGGATGGGGCTTCTTGGAATAACCACCTGTAAAATACAAATTGTTTTGTTTTAAGAGATATTCCCAGCATTTATATAGTACGATGAGTTTGCCTGACCAATTGCCTTTCAAACAGGTCTCTAGTTCACTTGCACTAATGACTTCTAAATGGAAATGTATTTCCAGAACACCAATTACTCAAAAATAAGGGCACATATTGCTTTAGATTACAGCTCGTTTAAGGAACATTTGACAGGAGTTATGGATATTAAGAAACAACATAAACAAAGAAACTTAAGATCAGAACTTTTAAAAACAGTAAAATGGTGCATTTAAAAAAAACATAATTTCTAAGAAATTGCCAGTCTGAAGAAATATCCGGACCCAAATGTTGCCAACACATGTCCTCCAGAAATACTACTTGACCTACTGAGTTACTCCAGCACTTTGAGTTCCAGATATTTTCTATCCATCTTGGATTAACATATTAAATGGTTATAGAATATGATTTTAACAAGGAAAAGCAGCTTTGTTCTTAAAGAGGATTTAATGCAGGACTTGTACATCGTTTACTCTTTCAATGTCACCTTTGGGTCTAGGCTGAATAATGCAGAAATTTATTGGTTGTCATACTATGAACAGTACAGCGTTAGAAACAACATTTAACAGGGAACAAGCTCATGCAAAAATAAAAGTTTCCATTAATTGGTCACCTTGAAGAAATTAAACAGCTCTGAGAATTGCAAGGAAATCCAATTGACCTGGTAATCTTAAGGAATTGATTCCATCTGGTGAAGCTTTCAAACAATTAATTATCTTCTGTCCAATTCCTACTGCTACTCCCATGGTGGACTGACTCAAACTTAGTAAAATATTACCAACACTAACAAGAACTTCAAAGCCCCATCTGAATGATTATTCTTTTGCAAAGTTAGTCAAGCCAACATTATTCAATTCTATAATTGCCTAACAAGGGAGATGTTTCCTTTTCGGCTTAGAATATGAAGTGAGTCCTTCGTAACGATCTATAAGATCTACTTTTAAAGATGGATCAATGCCACAAAAAGTAATAGCATCTATTTACTTTCACCTTCTTCATAGGTCAGTGTGCAAAGCAAACAAGACCAGTCTTACCATTAAACGAGACTCACCTATTTAGCAAAGAGAAGGATTAAATCAATTTAATCAACGTTCTCTTACAAAACCAAATAAAAACGGGTAAAAGTTTGGATTTACGCATTTGACAAGTAGAACAATTGAACAACTTCCAGCCTAATGTCGTCACAGTAAGTAAAGCATGCCACGGAGTCACTTTGGATTTTCTTCTTTCATTTTAATTGTTATTATAGAAATTTAAAAAGTAGCCGTGATCAAAAGTCAATGTTCTATAAAAAAAATATACAACATTTCTGCCTAGCTTTCTGCATTATGGATTTATGCCTGTGAATTAGGTGCTCAGAAAAAAAAAGAAAAAATAGAGGGTGAGAAAGCACCCTCGGCATCAATCTCCTTTGGAATGTACATTGAATAGCGATCGTCTTTAAATAGCAAAAGCAGAAGCAGTAGATTTGGTAACCGGCTGTCTGGCAAGCTGAACGAAATGTGGAATAAAATGTTCAAAACATTATTTTAAAAAGAAGGCTGTTTATTTGGAACATTAAGTCACCAACAGCCAACAGAATTTAATCTAATAACTCTAGAGATAAAATAATATTAAGTTATGATTACATGCGAAACAGATAACTGAAGTAACAATATAGCAGTGGAAATATTTCTATAAATGAAGGCCACTAACTACCTCAACTTCTCCAAGTTCTGATGGAGCAAAATTTCAATTGTAGGCATTAATTTTAAAAAAACAATTAAAGTAGGTAGGTAGATATCAGAAATTGATAGGTACATGAAATTTGACAGCAATTGACCATAAACATTCAAGAAAATATGGTTTTGACATTGTACACTTTCAATGCTAATTAGATTTCATTCACTTCACAAATGCCAGATATATTCTAGCCGTTAAGCCGTGCCTTGGGAATTCCATCTCTAAACAATGTTGCCTCCCCACCCCTCCGCTCCGCTCTATCACCCTCCTTCGGGGAGCTCCTTAATCCAAAATTATAATCCTTTAATGTCGACTTTGTGTAACAAAAGAGGATACTCTAGTAAAGCCACAAATGTACGGTTTTGTAAGGCCAATATTTATCTAAAAAGAGCAACAGAATGATTCAATTATCAAACCATTTCCAAAGGGTTTCACCAGTCTTTGGAAGTTATTGGTGTCGTTTATATGCCACTAATGAAGAGCAGGAGCATGAGGGGGGGAATCTTACAGAGGTGCATGAGAGCATGAGGGCAATCAGCAGAGTATATGCAGTGCTTTTCACTCAGAGTATGGGAATCAAGAACCAGGGGATGGGTGCTTAAGTTGATATGGGAAAGGTTTAATAGCAACTCAAGGGGCAACCTTTTCACACAGAGGGTGGTGGGTGTATAGAACGAGCTGCCAAAGGAGGTAGTTGAGGCAGATACTAAAGCAACATTGAAAATACATTTGGATAGGTACATGGATAGGAAAGGCTTAGAGGGATATGGGCTAAATGCAGGTTGGTGGGACGTAGATGGGACATGTTGGTCAGCACGGGCAAGTTGGGCTAAAGGGCCCATTTCCGTGCTATGTGATTCTATGACTATGATATAGTTACAGAATTATACCTATTTTCAATTCAATATTGAGTTGAGTTTGAGTTTAGTTTATTGTCATGTGTACTGAGGTACAGTGAAAGGTTTTTGTTGCATACTAACCAGTCATGCGGAAAGACAATATATGATTACAATCAAGCCATCCACAGTGTACAGATACATCACAAAGGGAATAACATAAATAATGTTTAGTGCAAGGTAAAGCCAGTCCGATCAAAGATAGTCCGAGGGTAATTTTTCATTTGTCATTTTTCTAATACAGTCCACCTTTAAATACATTTAGTATCATCTGTTATGAACTAAGTAGCATTACCAAAATTTTCCTTCAACATTAAGATTGCTCCATCTAAGGATGATCAAATCTACAGCAACTATCTGGCGGTACTCATGTTGGATCCGACACTGCTTTTCTTGGCAATATGTTTCCCTTAATTTCTTCAAATTAAATGCTTAAAGAAATAACGATCTGACTTAAATAGTATAAATACATAATAGTGTGCAGTTTGAAATACATTTTCAATATAACTTCATAACCACTATTTCCTTGCTCGGATAAATAGAATTCACTTCTGTTTAGCTTTGAGTTCAGATTCACCTTCAGTTTAATCAAGCTCCACTAAATCATCAGATTAAATGTCAGTGCAATGAGTTACAGCGCAGTAAATTTAGATCTTGAGGAAATTCAATGTAATTACCATAGTTTCAATGAAGGTCAGCGGTCACAAAGAATTTAGATATTGCGCCTAAAATGTTTAACATTTTATTAATTACAGAACTAATGTGCCTGTAAAGCTGGCAGCAAGAAATAATTTTCACGGTAGATACTAGAAACTGCAGATGCTGGAATCTTGAGTGCTGGAGGAACTCAAGTAACACCTATGGAGAAAGATGGGCAGACAATGTTTCAGGTCAGGACCTTTCTTCAGATAGAATGTCATGAGTGCTTAAGGAATAGGAGTAGAATTAGGCCATTTGGCCCATCAAGTCTATTCCGCCATTCAAACATAGCTGATCTACAGTGCCCTCCATAATGATTGGGACAAAGACCTATAATTTATATATTTGCTTCTGTACTGCACAATCTGAGATTTGTAATAGAAAAAAATCGCATGTGGTTAAAGTGCACATTGTCAGATTTTAATAAATGCCATTTTTACACATTTTGGTTTCACCATGTAGAAATTACAGCAGTGTTTATACATAGTCCCCCCATTTCAGGGCACCATAATGTTTGGGATACAGCAATGTCATGTAAATGAAAGTAGTCATGTTTAGTATTTTTTTGCATATCCTTTGCATGCCATGACTGCTTGAAGTCTGCGATTCATGGACGTCACCAGTTGTTGGGTGGCTTCCCTGGTGATGCTCTGCCAGGCCTGTATTGCAGCCATCTTTAGCTTATGCATGTTTTGGGGGCTAGTACCCTTCAGTTTTCTCTTCAGCATATAAAAGGCATGCTCAATTGGGTTCAGATCGGTAATTGACTTGGCTACTCAAGAATTGACCATTTTTTAGCTTTGAAAAATTACTTTGCTGCTTTAGCAGTATGTTTGGGATCATTGTCTTGCTGTAGAATGAACGGCCAGCCAATGAGTTTTGAGGCATTTGTTTGAATTTGAGCAGATAGGATGTGTCTATACACTTCAGAATTCATTATGCTACTATCATCAGCAGTTGTATCATCAATGAAGATAAGTGATCCAGTACCTTCAGCAGCCATACATGCCCAGGTCATAACACCCCCACCACCGTGTTTCACAGATGAGGTGGTATGCTTTAGATCTTGGTCAGTTGCTTCTCTCCTCCATACTTTGCTCTTGCCATCACTCTGATATGTTAATCTTCGTCTCATCTGTCCACAAGACTTTTTCCAGAACTGTGGTTGCTCTTTTAAGTACTTCTTGTCAAACTATAACCTGGCCATCCTATTTTTGCAGCTAACCAGTGGTTTGCATCTTGCAGTGTAGCCTCTGTATTTCTGTTCATGAAGTCTTCTGCGGACAGTGGTCATTGACAAATCCACACCTGACTCTTGAAGAGTGTTTCGGATCTGTCGGACAGGTGTTTAGGGATTTCTCTTTATTATAGAGAGAATTCTTCTGTCATCAGCTGTGGATGTCTTCCTTGGCCTGCCAGTCCCTTTGCGATTAGTAAGCTCACCTGTGCTCTCTTTCTTGTTGTTCCAAACAGCTGATTTTGGTAAGCCTAAGGTTTGGTTGATGTCTCTAACAGTTTTAATCTTATTCCTCACTCTCATAATGGCTTCTTTGACTTTCATTGGCACAACTTTGGTCTTCTCCCTCTTTCTTCTCTGCGGTCGGGGCTGTCAACCCATACGTGGTTGGGGCCATCAAAGCTCCCGCAGCCGGCGATCCGAGGCCCCCGCGTCGGGGTGATGAAACTTCCCCGTCGGGACAGTTGAAACTCACCATGGCTTGCAGCCGTCAATTTTGAATTGCACCTGGATGCCGCCTTGGGCCCCACCGATGCGGTCGGGCCGCTCGACACCCGCCTATGCCTGGTATAGCCGATCGCAGGCCGCCTGGGTCGCCTGCCCGCATTCCGGGCCTACTGCGCCAGACAGCGCTCCATTTTCCTTGAAATCCATCCCCTTTGTCTCGTTTTCACACCTTACTATATCTCCCTTTCCCCCCAATATAGTCTGAAGAAGGGTCTCGACCTAAAACTTCACCCATTCCTTCTATCCAGAGATGCAGCCTGTCCCGCTGAGTTACTCCAGCATTTTGTATCTATCATCTGTTAACTAAAGTCCAGTTTGATTTTGCCAGAATCATTTTCTTTCAAAACATATTACAAACATAGACAATAAACCTAATTCTAGAGATTAGATGAAAGCATGCAGTGCCTAGGCACCATGGCAGGGTCAACACTGAATGAAGCAACAAGATGCCCTAGTCAAATGAGCAATTACTGTGATCACATCTTCTCAAAATGTGATCACTGTTGAAGACACCTCTGATTGTTGGCCAATTTTCAACACTAACGTTAGAGCTCCTCTGGCAAAAGTACAACCATCTTCAACTCATTCATCGTACATTTCAGCCATCATAAGGTCTGAAGTGGAATATTCATTATGAATCCACTTTGTCCTGTGACGGCTGCAATTACTTATTGTCCATGTGCAGATCTATTGTCTATTGTCCAAATCTGAACAATCTTTAGGATTAGGCTAAGATTTGCAGGCGACATTCGCGCAACAAAAGTGCTGAGCGATGATTATCATCAACAAGCGAGTCTGATCACACGAGGCATAGGTAGATAGAAAATAAGAACCCCAAAATAGGAGCAGGTTAGTTACCCCTCCAGCCTGTTAAATTAATTTTTGAATGTACAACAGATCCATGATCTCAGTGACTGATCCATAACCCATCTCCTTGTAATTTTCTTTTCCCACACAATCTTTAAATCCGTAAGTTCATAAGTTCTAGGAGCAGAATTAGGAGATTCAGCCCATCAAGTCTATTCCACCATTCAATCATGACTGATCTATCTTTCCCTCTCAACCCCATTGACCTGCCTTCCACCATAACCCCTGACACCCTTACTAATCAAAAATCTGTTAATCTCTGTCTTAAAAATATCCATCGACTTAGCCTCCATAGCCATCCGTGGCAATGAATTCCACAGATTCACCACCCACTGACTAAATAAATTCCTCCTCATCTCCTTTCTAAATATACGTCCTTTTATTCTGAGGCTGTGCCCTATGGTCCTAGACTCTCCTACTCGTGGAAACATCTACTCAATCCAGGCCTTTCATTATTCGGCAAGTTTCAATGAGTTTCAACTCATCCTTCTAAATTTCAGCGAGTATATGCACATCATCTTACCTCATAATTTAATGCTTTCCCTCTCAACAATATTTCACTCCTAAAATATGAGACGCAGAATGATGTACATGAAAATCAGGCATTTTCACAACTCTAGTGCTCTATTCAGAGAAGACAAAATCCAATCGAAGCATGAGTAGGAAGGCATTTTCTGCTGAAACCTAGTCCATAATTCATTTTTGAATTGGGGGTCACCATTGAAAAAGTGAGAGACATTGCAGCTGCTAGCAACAAACAGCAATGAGAGTAATCACCGTATCATTTGTTGGTTAAATATTTATCACCAGGTCAATTTTATGCTGTTATTATTGAACCATTGAACCTGTTACATCTACCGGTACATGCAGATTTTTTTTTAAGTTGCTGAAAAGTTGGTTTCAGATTGGAAGTAAAAGTTAAAGTGTAATGAGTTAGGACGGCACAGTGGAGCTGCTGATAAAGCCGATGCCTCACAGCGCCAGAGACCCAGGTTCCATCCCGACCTCGGGTGCTATCTGTGTGGAGTTTGCACACTCTCCCTCTGTCTCCGGATGCTTCGGTTTCCTACCATAGCCAAAAGATTTAGAGGTACAGCATAGAAACAGGCCCTTCGGCCCACCAAGTCCGCGGCAAACATTGATCATCCATTCTCACATTCCAGAGACATGCAGCTTTGCAGTGTGTAGGAAGGAACTGCAGATGCTGGTTTTAACCGAAGATAGACATAAAAAGCTGGAGTAACTCAGCGGAACAGGCAGCATCTCTGGAGAGAAGGAATGGGTGACATTTCGGGTCGAGACCCGTCTGAAGAAGGGACTCAACCGAAATTGTCACCCGTTCCTTCTTTCCAGAGGTGCTGCCTGTCCCGCTGAGTTACTCCAGTTTTTTGTGTCTATCTGCAGCTTTGTATTGCCCATATTGTGAAATGAATAGATACATAAATGGGATAACATCCCATTTATGTGTCCACTCCTTGTACCCTAGGGGCAATTTACAGAGGTCAACTAACTGCAAAGCTGCATGTCTCTGGGGTGTGAGAAAAGGTAATCGATGGTTGACGTGAATTCGGTGGGCCAAAGGACTTTTTTCCATGCTGTATCTCGAAACTAATCTAAACTGAACAAAAGTACCACTTGAAAATTTTCATGATTATGCCAACAAAAGACAACATTGGAGTCCTGATGAGTATGAAGGGAGTATGACAATGTGGGGCTGGGATGTTTAAAGGGAGCGCTAAGAATAAACATGGGAACCAAACATACAACTATTGGTTTAATTCAGGATATTGCTTCGACCAACACATACCACATTG
Organism: Leucoraja erinaceus; assembly: GCF_028641065.1. Taxonomy (NCBI): domain Eukaryota; kingdom Metazoa; phylum Chordata; class Chondrichthyes; order Rajiformes; family Rajidae; genus Leucoraja; species Leucoraja erinaceus. The sequence goes on from NC_073381.1 coordinate 81,432,346, forward strand.
CCAGTTTTGATAAATATAATTAATCGCTTTTAATCTAGTGTCATGGAAAATGGTGCATGGACAACAAAGAGGAAACAACAGAATGCAGTCCAAGAGATTTAGTTAGAACATATCTGACCCAAATTAGTTCAATATTTCCTTGGACGTTGCAATAGAGATATTTTTATATTAAGCAGATTCTGGAGTTCTGGCCAACTTTAATCATTACTGCAATAATTTCCAATAAAACTACATTGAAAGATTGCCGACTGAAAAATGGTCATGTACCAATTTTTAAGCTTGTTTGCTAGGTTGCATCTGGATACTTCCACTCTTGACACATGCATCCATAATCAGCATGAATCTCTGTGGAATATTTAATAACCAGTAAATAGCAATGGAGCCAGACGTAATCCAACATGTTCAGAGTCCAAAATAGCAATGGCAGTATTAAGTGAAAGACTTTGTGGCACCAGAAATTACATGTCAAAAAACATTGAATGTTCTTCTTCCATACAAAAGGTGGAACTTAAAATCTAGCTATAATATTAATAATGTTTGTTGTCTACTTACTTCCCTCCATGTTTACATCATAAAACAATTAAACTTAAATTTGACCCAACAACTCTCAAGCAGTATGCCAATATTTATCTGATAATGATAGAAATACACAAATCTGATAGCGTTTTGCAAATTGAAACAATGATGACATGCAGATGCGATTCTGACAAAAAACCCTAAAATAGGAACGTTGATCCAAAAATAGTGTTACAATCGATATTTTTTTCTAAAAAGCAGAAATTCGGAGAAATACTCAACAGATCAGGTAGCACCTGTGGATAGCAAAACAGAGATTGGATTTAGCTCAATTGTTGTTATGAGCCTAAAATGAACCTGAAAGCTTATTTTCTATGCTCCTATCTCATTCTGGAACAATCACATTGTCACATAACTGTCCTAAAACAAACCTATTAATGTGATAGAAAATGTGAAAATCCTTGATTAAATGTGTGTGTGTGACAATTGGCTTGCTTTGTAATCTGCTGATTTACTGCCATTGATCACTGTAGCATAATTAGAACAAATGTACACCAGAATTTCATTTGCTCAATGCTAAGCTTCCAACTGATGGATAGAAAAAAAAGATACAAATTGCTGGAGTAACTCAATGGGTCAGGCAGCATCTCTTGAGAACATGGATAGGTAATGTTTTGGGTCAGGACCCTTCAAACTGATTGTAGTAGGGTTGAGAAAGCTGGAAATGAGGTGCGGGCGGGATAAAGCCTGACAAATGATAGTGGATACTGATGAGGGATTTTTTTGGATTTGCGGATGGTTGGACAAAGGGAAGAAACAAAAAGAAATAAAGGGGGAGATAATGATTAAAGATGCATGAACAGTGAAGCCAAAGGAAGGAATATAGGTGGAAGTTGACAGGGGGTGGGAGGGGCGGGAGGGGAGAAATAGGGGTGCATCCATATGGACCATAGGGAAGAGAGGGGGAAGAAAGGGACGGGGGGGAAATGGGGGTTTGGAGGGTTGTTTACCAAAACTTGAAGAATTCAATGTTCGTATCATTTGGGTTATAAGATGGATGCAGTTCTACTTACAAACAAAAGATTACTATGGTAGATTACAGGAAATTAGATGAGCATATGGAAAAAAATAAACACAATTTTAATAATTGTCAAGGGAAACCTTAATATTCATTATTCATCAAGATTCTATTTAAGTAGTAGATATTACTGCAAAGGGTCAAAAGCTTGATCAAATAAAGCTTGGGTCAAATAAACAACACAGTAAATAAGAAAGGGAAACAAACGTTCAGGAAGGAATTCCAGCAATTCTGGCTTTGGCAATTAAAGAACAGCCAGCAAAAATTGAGAGATTAAATTCCAGGATGATTAACAGCACTGATTTTGAGGGACATGGGTATCAGAGGGACTCATTCAAAGTAAATAGCAGAGTTGAGGAATGGTGAGATTATCATATCTTTGCATATTTAGGAACAGCCTGAAGTCAGCAACCACATGGGAGATGGATGAATGGGACATGAGCTGGAGAGTTTCAGATGACCATGTTTGTATGGGCAAGTTGGGCCAGAGGGCCCGTTCTGTGCCGTATAACTCTGACTCTAAATACGAAGTGAAACAGCCTGAACTTAGTTCATTAATCAATTTACAGAAAAATTAAATTAAATGTTCTTGTAGTTTACTTGTTCTTTAAATCCCTCACCTTAACTCCAGGGATATGGGAAAAGAAGGCCTCAGGACTCTGGGAGTGATAGAGTGCCCCATGGCCCACGCATCCCCAAGGTGCACGAATCGTTAAACTTCCACAGTCAAATAAGTTCCCAGAGCGATAGCGATACTTTGCGGCTTCATTAATAATCTGAAAATAAATGATGAGAACAAATTTTAGGTAAGCGCAGAGATGTGCAGCATGGTGGCGCAGTGGTAGAGTTACTGCCTTAGGTTCGATCCTGACAACGGAAGCTGTCTGTACGGAGTTTGTACGTTCTCCCTGTGACCTGTGTGGGTTTTCTACACAAGCTCCGGTTTTCTCCCACACTCCAAAGACATACAGGTTTGTAGGTTAATTGGCTTGGTAAAATTGTAAATTGTCCCTAGTGTGTATAGGAGTGTATTAGTGTGCGGATATCGCTAATCGGTATGGACATGGTGGGCTAAAGGGCCTGTTTCCGTGCTGCATGAACCACAAGGTTCGGGAACTATAAATTACTTATATATTGACTGAGCTATCGTGAGCTGAAAGGAAAAGGGGAATAACTTCTGAAATACATCAAGGTAAACATCCTTGAGCAGTTTGTTCTGAACCCAACTAGGGAAATCAGATGGCAGACAAAAATGCTGGAGCAACTCAGCGGGTGAGGCAGCATCTATGGAGCGAAGGAAATAGGCAACGTTTCGGGCCGAAACTCTTCAGGAAATAGGATTTTTTTTAAAAACTCTGCAGCTCTGGTCACCATGCCGTAGGATGGATACGATTAAGCTTGAGAGAGTGCAGCTTGAAAGATCCACAAGGATGCTGCCAGGGCTGGGGAATTTGGTTTAAATGGAGAGACTGAATAGACTGGGACTGTCTTCCCTTGAGTAAAGAGAGTGAGGTGTGACCTTATAGAGGTTTACAAAATCATGAGTAAGGTGCATGTCCACAATCTTTTACCTAGGGTAGGAGACTTTCAAAATAGAGGGCATGGATTTAAGGTGCGAGGAAATAGATTTAAAAGGGACCTGAGGGACTGGTTTCTCGCAGATGGGTAGATGAAACAAACTGCTAGAGCAGGTGATAGAGGCAGGTTTCATTATAACATTTTTTTAAACATTCAACAGGTATATGGATAGAAAATGTTTAGAGAAGGGTCAAATGCAGGTAAATGGGACTAACTAAGCCAAACATCTTGGTCAGGTGTACAAGTTGGGCCGATGTGCCTGTCTCCATGTTGTACCATGTCTTCACTCTGTGTGCATGCGCATGCATGTTTAGTTTAGTATCACATGTACCAAGGTATAATTAAAAGCTTTTGATGCATGTGAACAAGTCAGCAGAAAGTCTATACTAGATTACAATCGAGCCGTCCACAGTATACAGATACACGCCTGTGGAGGAATGATGGCCTTAATACCTCTGTCACCGATTAACTTTCAACTAACAAAGAAGTCATTGAAAAATGATTGCAATTTATTATCTCTAATAGTCAGGTCTTTTAGTTAAGAACCTTTCATCAGAACTGAAAGAAAAAATAAATCAAACATTTTAAGATGCAGAGGAAAAGAGAGCTGAAGAGGCATGACTGGGCTCCACAAGAGAGCAGCAGTGCTGGTGCTATCAAATAGAGAAATTAGAAAGGCTCCTCCAGGCTGGCAATAACATGCCTTTAACACTGTATGTTTTCTAACTTTCATCCCATTGACCCAATCTGCCCAAGGCATTCTTCTTCACAGGCTCAAATTTCTTTACACCACATGTCCACAGACTGGTCAGCTCTAGGCTGTTTGCCTAAAGGCTACATAGCCTCCACAGGGATCTTTTTTGATGACAGTTCAAACTAGTCAACTTAGTATTTACAGTGCAAACACATCACCGTACTAGTCTATTATTTGGAGGAACTTTCTCACATTAGATTATTTCAATTTAATGACTAACAACTTTGTACAATTCAAATGCTATTCTTCTCCCTCTCCTGCCATCACATTTGGAATGATCTGGCAGATTTCAGACAGAAATGGTGAGATCACAGCAAAGAACCCAAATCAAAAACAGCAGAAATTGCCATAATTACATCCTGTGGTTCCACAAGATGCTAGGAATTCCACTTTGGCAAATTCAAATAAATTCAAGTGATCATTTCACTGGGTTTAAGAAAATAAATAACACTGGCATGAGGATAACAAATACAACAGTTGTAACATACAGACACTAGAAACTGCAGATGCTGGAATCTTGAGCAAAAGAAAAAATGCTGGTGGAACTCAGCAGGGCAGGCAGCATCTGTTGAGGGAATAGACTGGTGACATTTTGGGTCGGGTCTCTTCTTCAGACTGAATGGAGCCGGGGGAAGAAAGCTGGAATGGAGAGTAAAGGGTGATGGCAGAAGGATGGAGACAGGGATGAAGGCAGACTATATACTGACGGGTACTGCAATCCCACTGACTCCCACAGTTACCTTGACTACACCTCCTCCCACCTGCCTCTTGCAAAGACAATACCCTTTCATCTTCATTTTTATGTCTCTGCTGCAACTTCTCCCAATATGTGGCTTTCCACTCAAAATGATTTTCTTGAGCAAGTTATTCCTTCAGTAAATGGGATTTCCTCACTACTACCTTCAATCAATCAATGCCTCATACATGCTGAAAATTGTAAGAAATTCTTACATTTTAGAACAATCATCTGTTCAAAGCACCTGACAAGCAAATTAATGTATTTAATTAGTTAATTTAACAGGGCAGTTCATTGAATACATTCAATTATTTTCCAAACTAAATTCCCTCAAACCAAGTCTCAAAGCATAATCTTAAATATGTTTTGAGACTCGGTTGGTGAGAAAAACCTTCCACTGGTATTGCTCATCAAAACCATATTTTTTAATTTAAACATCAGTACCTAGTAACAAACTAAATAACTAATATTTAGAAATAGGCTATCACATGGCTATAGTTAAAAGAGAAAGAAGTGTTATGCTTTCAAATGGGTTTCTCTAAGCATGCTTTATTAGAGACTGCCTGCACTAATCGATAACAGTATTATCCCATCAACTGACACCTTTGCACTGCAACTAAATATTGGAATATATTAAAACAATTTGAAAACAATGTAATCTCTGACATCAGTTTTGCTTTGAAACAAATATTTTAACCTATTTTCTTTTCTAAGTTACCATACTTTGGAGAGTGGGCTATTACATGCAAATTACTATTGCATTAAAACAAGCATGCAGAACAAAAGCATCATTTTATTTTATTCTACGTGTCAAAATTGTTTCATGAAATTGACTCAAATCAAAAAAGGCCCCATCCTGCATGCAATTCTTTTCACGCTTCTTTTCACAGCCCAGGAACAGGCCCTTGGCCCCACAATGCCTGTCCTCTACATGCTACCTAAATAAATTAATCCTTTCTGCCCTACACATGATCCATATTCCTCCATTCCCTGCATATCTACGTGCCTATCTGGAAGACTCTTAAGTACTATTTAATGCCTGCCCCAATTACGCAACCTTTTCGGCTACTGCCGACACCCATCATAGATCACCAAAAATATTTCTACATGTTGAAAATTCAGTGGCGATCAGAAAGACTCTACGACTCTTTGGGTGACTAGGAGACCTCTCACGACCATACAGGTGACCCCAGGCAAAATGTCGCAGGTATCGCGGGGTGTCACCAGGCGGCATGTCGCCAGGGGGTCGCCTGTATGGTCATGAGAGGTCGCCAGGGGTCGCCTGTGTGGTCATGAGAGATCGGCAGGAGTCACCTGTATGGTCGTGAGCGGTCTCCTAGTCTCCCAAAGAGTTGTAGCGTCTTTCTGGTCGCCGCTGAATTTTCAACATGTTGAAAATTTTCGGCGACCTATGACGGGTGCCGGCAGTCTTCGAAAAGGTCATGTAAGTTGGACAAGCCCTTTGTGTATCTACTTCCACCACCATCCCTGGCAATGCATTCCAGGCATCCACCACTCTTGTGAGACTCAGCCTGAGGAAGGGTCTCGACCCAAAACTTGATCTATTCCTTTTCTCCAGAGATGCTGCCTGACCCGCTGAGTTACTCCAGCATTTTGTGTCTATCTTCAGTGTAAATCAGCATCTGCAGCTCCTTCTTACACTCTTGTCCAACCTGTGTCATTTCTGTCGTGATTTTTTAAAATGCGCATTCACAAATGAGTTTTGAAATATTGTATGTTGAAACAGAATAAAAAAATTAGTAAAGCTATGGGAATTCTAGTAACAGCATTACATACCTGATCAAAGGCTGGAAAGATGTAGTCTGCAAACTGTATTTCTGCAATCGCTTTAGCTCCTGTAACTGCTATCCCAATTCCAAATCCCACGATACCTTGCTCACAGAGAGGGGTATTAAATACTCGTTCCTTTCCTAAGACAAAGCAATATTGTATGATTGCACATGATGAATAACTACAAAGTATTATCAAAAATACCCACGGGTTCAATTGATGTTTAACCAAACCACAATAGCAATTAATATTACATCCATTTTTCAGTTGTTTCTGTCTTGGTTTTTCTCTCCATGCTCTTAAAGACCTCTCAATATTGATGTAAACCAAGTTACACAATTGCTCCCATTATTTAGCGAATAAATAATGTCAGCTTATCGAGGAAGGCAGCACTGTCATACACAAATGTATTTACAAGAGTCGGGAGTGTTTAATTGGCAAATGTACTGAAACAGAACAATAAAATTCTTACTTGCAGCCCTTATCAGGTCATAGAGACATACAGTAATGCAATGTGAAAACAGGCCCTTGTGCCCAACATGTCCCAGCTACACTAGTCCCACCTGCCTGCGTTTGGTCCATATCACTCCAAACCTGTCCTATCCATGTACCCGTTTGTTTCTTAAACTTTGGGACAGTCCCAGACTCAACTACCTCCTCAGGCAGCTTGTTCCATGCACCCACCACCCTTTGTGTAAAATAGTTACCCCTCCAATTCCTAATAAATCTTATCTCCTTCACTTTAAACCAATGTCCTCTGGTCCTCGATTCATCTACTCTGGGCAAGAGACTGTGCATCTACCCGATTTATTCCTCTCATGATTTTACACACCTCTATAAGATCAATAATATAAAAACAGTCTATAAAAACAGTACTCAATAAATAAATAAATAATAATATACCAAAAAAGTATTAAAAAAAAATTAAAAACAATATGAATATAAAACAAAACAAAAGCCCTGCATTTAAGGGTAGCTTGCTTCCTTGTTTCTTTCCTAAGGCAGGGTGACCAAAACTGAACTCAATACTTCAACTGTGGCCTCACCAAGAGTCTTTTATTGTCATATGTCCCAAACAGAACAATGAAATTCTTACTTGCACCAGCGGCTTGGACAGCTGCAATATGACATCCCAACTACTATACTCGATACCCAGACTGATGAAGGTCAATGTGCCGAAAGCCTTCTTGACCACATTGTCTACCTGTGGTGCCACTATTTTATATCTACACTGTATTTTCATTCTTATTATCAGAGATTCAAACAGAAACCATACATCACTTCTTCTCGTATTGGTCATTAATAATATTAGAGCTAACATAAATGGGCAGCACTTAATTGTTCTCTAAATAAGTTACACACAATGTGCTGAAATTTAAGATTAGCATTGAATTTTACAATTATCAGCATACTGGCGAAAAGTTGACTGGTGTTGAGAGGTTCATGGCAGATTGAACAAGCATCAGGAATACATTTCCTTGTGACCAAGTTAATGATTTGGTTTATAAAAGAGTCGTTGCAAAGTTTTGGCACATTCGGGTTGGCTTCGAAAATGTATTTTATTCTATTTTTCCATAATTATTTAATGAAATTTTAGGATAAATAAAAGCCCTCCTAACTTTATTGATGTAAACTCCAGCTTCATTGGTTAAAACCAGATTAACATTACAAAGTATATTATTTTTTTAATTAAATGGATTTTTCTTTTATTGGCCCGAAGTGTATCAAGAAAACCATTATGAGATGTGGTTTATGGTTTTGAAACATATTAAAATAGCAGTGTTTGCTTAGCTTTTATTTACATTCAGGGTGGTGTTTTATGAGAAGATTTATATTGAAAGAAAAATGCATACATCTATTCTGAAACTTATTATTTTATATATAGAGAATCACTTGTGTTGAAACAATAACCTTAATTTGCAGATGTACTTATACATCCACTTCACCAAGGAGGGAAATAATGTGAAACATTAAACATTGAGGAAATTCATGTACTGAATTTTAGCATTAATGCATTTATTCTTTCGTCAAATAGTGTTAGTGCAGTTGTACTGTCTAAACGAGATCAATGTTGTTGAAAGAACATGAATTTTGCATTTTTATTGAGAAAAGAGCTGATGGCTTGGCAAGTAATTCTTCATTTTTTAAAAAACAGCATCAGTAACTAGGGACTGAGCAGCAGAACTGAATAAACTCTGAAACTGATTGTCACCTTGTCGTGGTGGAGAAGCTTGTGTGGACCTGAGATCCTGAGAGCGATGCCGTCTGGAGCCGTGCTCCTGGTAGAGCCACCCATGGCGGTAAGGTCGAGGAGGAGGTCTCTGACAAAGAGCCATCCAACCAAGACCTCAACGGTGGAACAGGCGGAGGACGATGGCTGACCTTAGTGGAGCGTCACAACGGCTAGGAAGGCGGATGAAGGCTGCAGCAAAAAAGGGTTTCCGGTCGTCTTGGACTCCATGCCACTGGATCCTGACCCAGATCTGTCAAGGACCGTGGGGTGGCTGTCTGTGCACCAGTCTCCCCACGTTAAACAAAGTCACGTCATATAGGGAATAGCACCCTGGAGACACCCATGGTCAGCCATGACCGAAGGGTGCCTTTATTGAGAAACATGGACGAGGCAATGTTGTGTTATTTTAAATGAAGCTGCAAGAACATGACAGCTGGAGCATACCTAAATTTTGTAATTTTTTTAATTTGATCATTTATTTTACGGTTTAACCTGAAAGGTTTAGCGATATGAAAAGAACTGATGGCTTGGCGAGGAATTCTTCACTTTAAAAAAATGTCATCAGTAATTAGGGACTGAGCAGCAGAACTCTGAATAAATACTGGTCTGCAAGCACATGGCTTTATTTAGCGCACGGTTAGAGGAAGAGCTGCAATTCCAACAAAAGCAACTGAAGATGCTACAAATGCTTGCCTGTTACGCAGCATCTGTGGAGAGCGAGTGTATGTTTCAGTTCTTACAGCTCACATGATATTGACATGAAACGTTAAATCCCATTCCTTTCATAGCCGTTCATTGATTTGTTGAATACTTGCACCAATTTATGCTTTTATTTGAAATTTCCTTTTGCGGCACTAACAGTATCATAAACATTTCTAGGTTTAAAACATTCTTTTAAATGCTCTTGCATTACACAAAAGGTGAACGATTGGTTAGAAAGGGTGTCAGGCATTATAGGGAGAAAGGCAGAAGAATGGGGTTAAGAGAGAAAGGCTTCTTTCTCGGCCCCAGTGCCCTGCAGCCTCCCCACCAGGCACCTGGCGGCCGCGGGGGATCGGGCAGCCGGCAGCCGTCGCCACTCCTTGTTCATGGCAAGCGCTGGAGTGCCCCTCCCTCCCGGAGTGTCCCGTCCTGCCTTGCAAGTGTATTGTGATGTCCCTCGAGAGTCGGGCACCGGACTGCAAGCGCTGGGGTGGCCCCTCCCTCCCGGAGTGTCCCGTCCTGTCTTGCGAGTGCATTGGGACGTCAGTCGGATTTTTGTTTCTCAAAATGGGTGTGTTTGGCCTGTTTTTAAAATTTCAAAGATCCAACAGTGCCGAAATGTTGGTGGAAATGCGATGGGAAGATGTTTATCGCCTCCAGGGGAAACTGTAATCAGAAAAATAGCATGACACGATTCCTCTTGGAGAAGCCATACGTTTTTGGGTTTAATTCACCCATGAACATTTCCACAAATTACCATCCACACACTTCAGTTTAACCACGAGCCTTTCGTGGGAATTTTTTTCTAATCTTTTTTTTAAAATGATGCTCTCAAAGTCTATTTGGATATCATGCTCCAAAAAGTACAAGAAGATTGATCATACGTTTTCTTTCTGAATCGATACTGAGTGTTGTTTGCTCCATTAATTCAAGCAGTTGATGAACAATCTTAAAACCTAAATACAAAGTTCTGGAGGAACTCAGTGGGTTAAGGGCCTGTCCCACTGTACAAGGTATTTCAAGAGTTCTCCCGAGTTCTCCCCTGATCCGAGCTTGTGTAATGTATGCAGCGGGTGCGTAGGGGCTCGTACGAGTAAAAAGTAAAACATTTTTTCATCACGAGTATTTTTTTGCTCATGGACATTTTTCACGGTGTTGAAAAAACGTCACGAGCTTACTGGATTTCCTGAGTACCTACCGTTACTCGTACGAGCCGCTATGTGACATCCATGAGCTCCTACATACCCGATACGTACATTACACGAGCTCGAATCAGTGGAGAACTCGGGAATTACCTCGTACAGTGGGACAGGCCCTTTAGGCAACAACTGTAGAGGAAAGGGACAGGCGAAACTTCAGGTTAGGACCCAATGGAAAAGCTTACTTGGTACATTATTTTGCAAGCAGATAGGAAATTTCTCACGTTTGCTTTTTCACCCTTACCTGCATATTAACCTATTTAATAAGGACATAAGAACAATGGGGCAGAAGTAGGCAACCTGGCCCCTCCATTCAACATGATCATGGCTGAGCTGTTCCAGATCCAAAAATTCTAGATTCAATTCGGAAGAAGGGTGTCGACTTGAAATGTCACCTATCTATGTTCTCCAGAGATGCAGCCTGAGGTGCCGAGTTGCTCCAAAGCTATATGTTACACTTGCAGCTTTACTCCTTTTCTGTGCCAGCGTTCAATTCCTGCTCTTTCAAAAACTTATCTCAATCAACCCTGCAACACCTCCTTAGCATCTGTTTCCTCAAGATCACCACCCTCACTTTTATAAACTCCAAAAAAACAAGTCAATCTACTTTTTTATCCAAGAGATTAGTCAAATTAATCACCTCTGTACTGCCTCCGATGCTGGAATCTCCTTTTTAAATCAATATACCACAATACGGTTTAACACAGTCATTATCATTCAGATATGTTAAACCTTTACTCGGCTTTCCTGTTTGCTCAGTTTCAACTTCCATGCCGGCTCATTAGAACATTTAGTTGGAGACAAAAATGTCAATGCATAAAGGCCAGATGGCAGCACAAACCGGCATGGTGTTCTAGGCACATTGAGGTCAAGCTGCGGTCAAGTCATGGCTCATGGCCCATTCACTTCACGGGACAATTCTCGGATTCATTGGGTCAGCTTAGCTAACCTTCTGTATCATAACTGGTCAGAACAGGAGGCCAAAGATTGCACTGGGCAGTGGGCCAGTCCTTGGACAATGCAGCTCCATTTATTCCTATGCTCGGCGAAGCACTGTGGTGCAGTTGCAGCCTTACAGTGCCAGAGATCTGGGTTCAATCCTGACTACGGGTGCTATCTGAATGGAGTTTGTACATTTTCCCCATGACCCCTGCGTTGGATTTCTCCGGGTGCACCGGTTTCCTCCCACATTCCAAAGATGTACGGATTTGTAAGCTAATTGGCTTGATAAAATTGAAAATTGTCTCTAGTGTGTAGAATAGGGTTAGCGGCAAGGATTGCTGATCGGCACGGATTTGGTGGGCCGAAGGACCTGTTTCCGTGCTGTATCTCTAAACTAAATTAAAGTAAGCCTCACAAATCTAATCTTTTTTCACTTAGGTTAGAATGGGTGTAGCCTTTCCAGGCCTTTTCGTTATGGGCGTTGATTTTAATTGGATTCCTGAAGCAAATTTCAGAGCATTAATGCCATTTAAAAGTAGTTAAAAATCGCGGTTCAATCCTCACGCTGGCTTTGGTTTTCATGGGTGTTTCGAGCATAAAATATAATGGAGAGAGACTACCATCTAGTGGCCACAATGAGTGCTTTAAGACTGTGGTGCATAATAGACAGCCACAAACCGCACACAACTTTGTATATATTGTGTATGCAAGCAAAGAATCTCACTGTGACAATTCAGTATTCCTATTCCTTCCTATTCCTACCCATGCAACATTTCCCTTTGGCTGGCCTTAGGAGAGTGAATGAGAAGTGGAGCAACAAAATCGATTTAAATGAAAATATACCAAGGGATTGTTTGAAGAGTACATCTTGGCAGCATTTGATACTTTTTCTCCAAAGCCCTCCATGTTGAACAGCCACTGCTTCCTGCTGGGAGGTAAAAGCACTCATGTTTTTCATAGGTACCCTTTGTCCCACGTGATTTGGAACAGGAAGTATCAGAGCAATTCAATACAAAATCCTTGATTTTCTTTGAAACTAAGAGAGTTAAGTCCACATTAAGAAAATCATCAAGCTTCATTTTGATTTTCTTTTAAACTAAGACCCAAGGTCTCTGGCATTGTCACGCAGCACCTCTATCGCTGCACCATTAATTTATGTAACATGCTCTTGGAAGTTAATTAAATAGAAAGTACATCGCTTACCATATTTGTCCCGCAGTCCAACAGTACACCGGAAAACCCCTCCAAAGGCAACATCCTCTCCAAAAATCACTGTGAGAGAAATAAAAACTTCATAAAGTTGCAATGTTCAACATATTAAGAAACACACTTAAAAAAGATTAAAATATAAGCAAAATTGCAAATACTGGAAACCTGAAAAAAAACAAAGCAACATCTCACTGCTTCCATCCAGTTTTAAGTAAGTAGGTTTATTGGCCAAGTATTCACATACAAGGAATTTGCCTTGGTGCTCCGCCCACAAGTAACAACATGACATACAGTGACAGTTACGAATGACTCAAAAAACACTAAACAATAATAATAATAATAATAATAATAATAATAAAACATTAATGATAAAACACCATTGATCAAGCATGTGAACCAACAAAATACTAGATCAAAGGGAGGCTACAGATTTTTGGCTGTTGAGTAGAGCAACTACTCGTGAATAAAAACTGTTTTTATGTCAGGCTGTGGCAGCTTTGACAGTCCGGAGTAGCCTTCCAGAGGGAAGTGATTCAAAGAGTTTGTGGCCAGGGTGATGGGTCGGAGATGATCTCGCCCGCTCGCTTCCTGGCCCTTGCAGTGTACAGTTCATCAATGGAGGGAAGGTTGCAGCCAATAACCTTCTCTGCTGATCGGACGATTCGCTGCAGCCTCCAGGTGTCGTGCTTGGTGGCTGAGCCAAACCAGAACATGATGGAGAAGGTGAGAACAGACTCTACAAGGGCTGTGTAGAATTGGACTATCATTGCCTGTGGCAGATTGTGCTTCCTCAGCTGCCGCAGAAAGTACATCCTCTGTTGTGCCTTTTTGACTGTGGAGTCGATGGTAGCCCCCCCTACTTAAGGTCCTTGGAGATGATGGTTCCCAGGAACTTAAAAGACTCCACAGATGTGACTGTGGTGTTGTTGATGGTGAGTGGGATGAGGGGAGGGGGAGCTCTCCTAAAGTCTACAATCAGTTCCACTGTCTTAAGAGCATTGATCTCTAGGTTGTTGCGATGACACCAGGACGTTAGCTATGACACTTCCTGTCTGTAGGCAGATTCCTCCCCATCCTGGATCAGTCCAATCAGGGTTGTGTCGTCCGCAAACTTGAGAAGCTTGACAAGAGGTGTCTGTGGAGGTGCAGTCGTTGGTGTAGAGAGTAGAGGAGAGGGCCCATTTTATGACCCATTTCAAATGAATGGGGCTTTGACATGTATGAACCATATCTGATCTTTCAGCTCAATATTTAAGAAGGAACTGCAGATGCTAGAAAAATTGAAAGTAGACAAAAAATGCTGGAGAAACTCAGCGGGTGAGGCAGCATCTATGGATAAAAGGAGTAGGCAACGTTTCGGGTCCAGACCCTTCTTCAGATTTATGTCGGGGGGGCGGGAAAAAGAAAGGCAGAGGCGGATGTAGTGACCGATTTTCATATCGTTCAAGGAATCTTTCCTCTAGCCACTATGATTGAAAACAGGGGTTATGGGGATAATTGAAACGCATTCACGAGATCTCCACGAGACATTCAATGCCGTCGAAAGATAAATCTTTCAAAACTCAGTCTCTTAATTAATAGTTTCTTTATTGCTGTTGTAAAAACAGTAAGATATTCATCCAAACTTCGTCTTGTTTAAGTACATTTTGATCTTATCCGTAATCAAACTCGTGCAGGATCTAAAGCTGTGACCTCCCTCCCATGCTTCTTCAAACTAAACTAAAACTACTAGGACATCTGCGCGAGAATCCCAGTCGCAAACATGCCTCCGACGACGTATAAATCCCACCCACATAATTACAGGCAAATAAAATTTAAAGGTAACTGGTTATAATTATAACATACCGAGTTAAGCTAAATGGCTACCACAGCGGAGACGGTAGGCTATGTGGGAGAGCTGGGAAGGGGGAGGGGAAGGAGGGAGAAAGGAAGGACTACCCAAAATTAGAGAACTCAATGTTCATACCGCTGGAGAGTAAATCTTTCTGACCTGGGCCTCCTCCATTGCCAGAGTGAGGCCCAGCGCGAATTGGAGGGAAAATCCTCATATTTTGCTTGGGTAGTTTACACCCCAGCGGTATGAACATTGACTTCTCTCATTTCAGATAGTCCTTGCTTTCTCCCTCCTTCCCTACCCCTTCCCAGCTCTCCCACATTGCCTACTGTCTCCACTTCCGTTCTTTTTCCCGCCCCCCCCACGACATCAGTCTGAAGAAGGGTCTCGACCCGAAACATCACCTACTCCTTTTCTCCATTGACGCTGCCTGACCCGCTGAGTTTCTCCAGCATTTTTTGTCTACTTTCAGCTCAATATGATCATTACCTACCCCTGAGTGGATCAGTACTCCCGTGGATTGAGGACAGAAATCCTAATGTGCTAAAGTACAGTCGCTCGCCACTACTTTACACTAGTTTATATGAACTGCTGGCTAGCCATCTGCATTATCCAGACTATTAATTCCACTCCATCGGATCCCACTGAACATTTCTGGCTGATCACATAGTGGGAAATATTAAGTAGGGACGGCCACAATAAAGAAGAAAAGATTCACTGTAAACCTAATAAATGATACGATATAACTTTATTTATTAGTACTCTGTCCTTGATTCATAGCAAAACGGATTTGATTCATAGCAAAAGGATTTGAGTATAGGAGCAGGGAGGTTCTACTGCAGTTGTACAGGGTCTTAGTGAGACCACACCTGGAGTATTGCGTACAGTTTTGGTCTCCTAATCCGAGGAAAGACATTCTTGCCATAGAGGGAGTACAGAGAAGGTTCACCAGACTGATTCCTGGGATGTCAGGACTTTCATATGAAGAAAGACTGGATAGACTTGGTTTGTACTCGCTAGAATTTAGAAGATTGAGGGGGGGGATCTTATAGAAACTTACAAAATTCTTAAGGGGTTGGGCAGGCTAGATGCAGGAAGATTGTTCCCGATGTTGGGGAAGTCCAGAACAAGGGGTCACAGTTTAAGGATAAGGGGGAAATCTTTTAGGATCGAGATGAGGAAAAACTTTTTTCACACAGAGTGGTGAATCTCTGCAATTCTCTGCCGCAGAAGGTAGTTGAGGCCAGTTCAGTGGCTATATTTAAGAGGGAGTTGGATGTGGCCCTTGTGGCTAAAGGGATCAGGGGGTATGGAGAGAAGGCAGGAACAGGATACCGAGTTGGATGATCAGCCATGATCATATTGAATGGCGGTGCAGGCTCGAAGGGCCGAATGGCCTACTCCTGCACCTATTTTCTATGTTTCTAGTGGATCGTAGCCAGTATCATGCAGACCCTGGTGATTTCAATGGGAAATAATCTTTAAGTGTGTATTTAAAGAAAGATTGTTTAGACGGTACATAAAAATGCTGGAGAAACTCAGCGGGTGAGGCAGCATCTATGGAGTGAAGGAATAGATGACGTTTCGGATCGAGACCCTCCTTCAGACTGATGTGGGGGGGGGCCGGTAAGAAGAAAGGAAGATACGGAGACAGTGGGCTGTGGGAGAGCTGGGAAAGGGAGGGAAGGAGGGAGAGGCTATATTTTATCATTTGAACCTTTTTGATAAGACTTCACTGACAAATTGCCATCATACAACAGGGGGTCCCACTTTTCAGAGATCAATGAAGATTTTATGGGATTGAGATATCCTTAAAAGTGTGTATTAATTCAATGTATCACAAGGGATGATATAAACAACATTCTGGCTTCATCCAATTCTATCACGGACTAACATAGTGGCACAGCTGGTAGAGCTGCTGCCTCACAGCACTGAAAAGCCGGATTCGATCCTGACCTCAGGTGCTGTCTCTGTGGAGTTTGCACGCTCTCCCTGTGAAACGTGGGTTTCCTCCACATGCTCCTATTCTCTCCCACATCCCAAAGATGTGCACGTTTGTAAGTTAATTGGCCTCTGTAAATGGTAATAGTATGGAGGAAGTGGCTGCGAAATTGGGATACATAGAACTAGAGTGAATGGGTTATCAATGAATAACCATCGATGGGCCCGGTGGGCAAAGGGCCTCGGTGGATCAAAGTATCTGTTTCCAAGCTGTACTGCTAAACTAAACTAACAGAAAATATATGAAGCACAATCATTCAGCCCTTTGTATCCAGGCCTATCAAAAATGAGATACAGAGTTTAAATCCTATCTTCCAATACCGAGTCATCATGTAGGTCACAGCTCGTTGAGTACAAGTACTTTTTAAATGTAATGACAATTTCTATCACAATGCCTTTTCAGGCAGCAAGATACAGTCCCAACCACTCTCTGGATCAAAACACATTTTACGTCCTCCCTCTAATTCTTCAACTAATTTCTCTGGCTATGTTGGTATTGCGGGATAAAAATTAAGAATAAAATAAATAATTGTATAATAAATTATTTATTTATGAATACAAATTTCAATGGAAATGTAACCAAATGTGGATAAGATGTTTGTAAAGCTCTAAAGAAAAATAATAATTTCACTAATTCATAGTGGTGCTGGAATTGCATCATGCTTGTCAGGTATACCAAGATACAGCAATAAAAATTTGTTTGTGTGCTATCCAGTCAAATCATACTATACATGAGTACAAACATACAGCAGGCAGTGCAAAAGGAAAAAAAAGTGCAGAAAGTAGTATTACACCATTATAGTGTTTCAGCCACAGAGAAAGTGCAGATTAAAAAAATCCAGGCCGCAATGAAGTAGGTGCGACATCAGGACGACCCATAGTTTATGAGAGAAAGGACTGCTCAGTCATCTGATAACAGTGGGGAAAAAGCTGTTCCAGAGTCTGAAGGTACATGCTTTCAAACTTTTGTATTTACTGCCCAATTGGAGAGGGGTGAAGAGTGAATGACTAAATGGTCCTTGATTATGTTAGCTGCAGTCTTGAGAAACCGTGAGGTGTAGATAGAGTCAATGGGAGATGAGAGGAATGTGGAGTGCTGGAGTAACTCAGCAGATCAGACAGCATGGATAGGTGACGTTGCAGTGCGAGACCCTTCTTCACTTAATGAACAAAATGCTCAAAAGGCATCCACATTTGCCTGGCTGATCAAGATCCTGCTGTGTCAAAGTTTGTTTCTTAAAAAGCAGATAGCAACAAAAACTGTTAAAGGTGAACCGTGGCAATCTTTAATTGATTCGTCAGATGGGAGTGGCGAGATTACAATGAGGATAAACGTTGCTCAGTGCTTCTCGTGCTCCCACTCTCAGAACAAAGGACAGTTAGCACAATTATACTTTTTTCTTATCAGTAAAACACTCCTACCAAGTCTGAATATGGCATGACTGAAAGATTCTGCAACCTTTCAGAATATAAGAAAAGCTGGGTCCAAATTGAGCTCATCTAATAACAAGTTATTACTTATCTCTGGATTTTTTTAAATCTTGGCTTCTTTATGGCCTTGAAAAGAAGCACATTATTACTGCAGGCTGCCATCTTAATGCCTTTAATGAAAAGACAACCTGTCCTCCATATTG
Source organism: Leucoraja erinaceus (assembly GCF_028641065.1). NCBI lineage: Eukaryota > Metazoa > Chordata > Chondrichthyes > Rajiformes > Rajidae > Leucoraja > Leucoraja erinaceus. The sequence goes on from NC_073381.1 coordinate 81,450,553, forward strand.
TGTTCCATATAATTTACAAAGTCATTCAAACTTGGCACCGAGCCATTCTTTTGTTCTACTAGTCCATGCTTTTGTAGAAGAACTCCATTTTAGATTTGACTATTTATTTGACTATTTCATTCCCTCCTTTTTATCAAATGTGATAACATTCACAGTCCTCGGCAAGTACACACAATTATCACAAGTATTAAAGCAATGAATAGCTGAATGATAGAGCCATAATGTATCACAGTACCCCAAAGTCCACCAAACCAAAGGTATGGCTACGTTCAATAATATCCCAAAGCCAATCACACCAATGGTATGGCAACCAGTTCTCACTCTCTTCATTGACAACCATTCTGATGAAGTTTGTTTAGGGTCAATGGATCAGGTGCCACCTGTAGGCGGTGTAATCCTTTCAGCCGATATTTGGGTTGTGCCATAAAGTTTGCACCTGTCCGAGGGTGTTGCCAGTCTCTTCATAGACCGTTGCACAGGTGAGGTGCTCCCCACCCCCCCCCTCTCGTCCTGTGGTGGGGTTCATCACCTTGATCTAGACGCTAGTGTATCCGTGGGTTTGGACAGCTTCTCCTCCCAGTAGGCTTGGGTTGCCTGCTTTCACATCACCACGTAGAAGCGGCTGCTGGACTGGAAGCCAAAGACAACATAGATTGCATTCTGTGTTGATGTAGAAGGTGCCACTGAAGTTGATGGCGTTGAACTCCTCAAATCCGACAGCAAGGCCAGGGTCAGAGTTGGTGGTCTGTAGTAACTCCCTGCCCTTGTGGCGCACTACCCAGTTAGTAACGATCTGTATCGTCCCCTTTGGAACTTCTTCAGGTCTCACTGATGGCGCTGTTCTCGGGGCACACGTCATAGATATCTGGGATGTTGTCAAAGTCGTCCTTGTAGTTGTCTCCTCTGCTGTCACCATCGGTATCGATCTGGTCAGGGTTGGGAATAAAACGGCAATTGTCCTTCTCATCAGAAATGCCATCATTGCCATCCTCATCAATGTCCTGATTGTCATCACACTGATTACCCACCAGGTCTGAGTCATTGTCTTCCTGGATAGGGTTATGCATAATCTCTTTCAAGACGTCCATCTGTTTCAAAATGTTCAGCTTCTCTCTCTCTAGATGCCTTGGTCATACAATAGAGCTCAAAATGCTTCAAGATTATTGATCAAATCTGGTTTGTCTTTCCGAAGTTGTGACCAAAGGCTTTGCACTTCCCCCTGATCTGTAAAGATGTTCTTTCTTCTATATGGATCAGCTTTACATGACGCTGCAGGTAGCGATCAATCAGAAACACCTTGTTACCTCCTGGGTGGGGGCAAGGTCTTTCACGCACCTCTTCATGCTGCTCTTTTATGTGTTTCTTAAGACCGTCAACTCCTCTGCAAACAGCACAACACGTGCCTTATATTGACATCGATACACGGTGGGGAAATCTTCCCTTTCCAAGTTTGACTTTGGTTTCGGGCACGTTTTTGTCCAGATTGTTTCTTCACATCCTTAATGTTGCACTTCTTAACTGGCAACTTACTCTTCTTCTTCCAATATGGTTGAAAAGACTCATCTGAAGAGCCATTCATAACTTTTGTTTCTCTGTCATCTTCACTTGATAAATACCTTTCAGAAAGATCACTGGACTCCAATCCATCCACAACATTATTTCTTATAGAACAAGATGCTTCATTGCAGTTAACTTTTTTTTTCACGTTTAATGGTTGAGTTGCATCTTGTACCTGAACTTTTTCCCTAGACCACTCTGTATATTCAGGATCATATCCTTCTTCAATGGGGATTCCCATGTTGTCCACATCCACCGGCCGCAAAGTGGCTCAACCGTATGTATAAGGCTGAAAGTCTGCCAACACTGGGACACGTTGATGCTTCACAACATTATCACCCTCACCATTTTCAGTCACTGTTCCATTCCGAGGTGAAAGGGTTATTGACCCATCCAGAACTTCCTCCATTGAGTCCTTATTTCTACTGGATGGGCACTGTCCCTCATTCAAAACAACGGTGCGACTTGAATGCATGTCCAGGGTGTAACTGTGACCCTCTGTTATCACAGTTCTGAACAGTCCTTCCAATTGCTAGTATTCTGCTTGATGCACCTCTACCCCATTGCAGACATGGGACTTTGTCTCTGAAACTGGTGCGCTATAATGCTCAGAACTATGTTCTCCACACTAACCTTTTCTTTGTTCTACCTATTTTAGGTGAGCCTGGCTGGATTACACTTATTCCTGTTAATCCTTTCTCACACTGAAAAAGGGTGCAAGATTCTTTAGACGCACAATTTAGCTGTTGAATAACTATTAACTGGGTTCCTACTTAATTAATGTTTCCAAACTTAGCTGACGATTCAATTTCAACAGGTTTGTTTTTATCTGTATTCTGGGTTAAAGGATGAACCATGGACGTATAAACATTCAAATTGTGAGCCTTCTCGAACAGCTTCTCACGTTGGTCACAAGCAAATTCAAGTTCAGCTTCTGTCTTGTGCTTGGTCATATGGTATTTCAAGGATGCTCTTTGCCTGCACTGGTAACGACAAGCGTCACATTGCAAAGGTTTTGCTCCAGTATAGCGCATTTGGTGAACTGACAGGTGTTTTTCTGCTGTTTGAAAGTCTGTCCACATTCATCACAAATGTAGTTTCTTTTCGCAAATGTAGTCGTTCTTTCTCCCAAGTTGTCCATCAGCGTGTGAAACCAGTATTCATCTTCCTTCCCCATCAATGCCAACTGGCTGTCTGATCCATCCCAACTCAGCTCCTCACTTTGAACCAGGCTGGGATTTACCTCAATTCAGTTCTGTAACTGAGTTGCACTCCAAAATCAAGGCTTTTCACCTCCACAACCCGATTGCTTCAGCTGCTGTGTGTTGGAAGCAAGATGGTCATTTTCAGACTGGGCGTTGGTGAGCACATTTCTCATCTGTTTCAGCTCGGTCTGTAGCTCCGGGATATGCTGCCACCTTTTTCTGGTTACTTCAAGAACCTGTGGTATTGGATCCATCTTGGTCAGTGTTATAAACATAAGGACAGTTGTCAGCCTTATACAGGACGTCTTGGTGCAGCCCAAGTCCAGCTCATCTGGGCCAACCTCAGGATAAAAAGTAGGATCAATAGCCCCATTGTCTTGGTTCTCCTCCATTTACAGTATCAGATGTCTCCAACGGGAGTAATCTTCAATCTTTACGGTGGTTGGTGTCGTAGTTGCACCTGGTACAGTCCCCTCCAACATAGTCCCAATTTTGTCCGATCCCAGTAGTATGGACTGTGTCTGTGTCCAACTAGAAGTGGCTTCTGCGTTTTCAACCCCTGTGAATGCAAGACTGACAAGGTTGTGCTTAATTGATGTGCGTATGTAATGAATTCATTCCTGTGGGCCTGTAGGTCATAACTAACTTCCACAATCTTTAGTGTCCTATTCATTCCCTCCACTAATCCAGAATTCTACTGGTGGTAGGGGATGTGAGATCACTCTTAAACTACCTATAAGGCAGACTCTTTAAAAATAGATCATTATATGAAAAAAACAATTAAAAAATATTCCCAATTGTTCCAATCTATCTCCCCAAATTTACAATTTCAAATTAACAGATTTTGTTCTGAGATTCTCACCACATATAAAAATAGTCTATACCTTTATTCCCACTACCAAAACCATGACTCCACACTTTGCTACACTGTATTCCATCTGCCACTTCTCTGCCCACCCTCCCAACCTGTCCAAGTCCTTCTGCAGAGTTCCTGCTTTCTCTACACTACCTGCCCCCCACCCACCTATTTACGTATTCCGCAAACTTTGCCACAAAGCCTTTGATCCCCCTCATCCAAATCATTACGTGAGAGTAGCGACCCCAGCACGGACGCTTGCAGAACTCCGCTAGTCACTGGCAGCCAACCTGAAAAATCCCCCTTTAATGCCACTCTTTGTCTTCTGCCATCCAGCCAACCTGCTATCCATGCTAGTATCTGCCCTTTCATCTTCCTCAGCAGCCTAATCTGTGGCACCTTATCAAAGGCTTTCTGAAAATCTAAGTAAACAACATCTACTGACTCTCCTTTGTCTGTCCTGCTTTTTAATTCTTCAAAGAATTCCAGCAAATTTAGACAATAGACAATAGGTGCAGGAGTAGGCCATTCGGCCCTTCGAGCCAGCACCGCCATTCAATGTGATCATGACTGATCATCCCCAATCAGTACCCCGTTCCTGCCTTCTCCCCATATCCCCTGGCTCCACTATCTTTAAGAGCCCTATCTAGCTCTCTCTTGAAAGGATCCTTAGAACCGGCCTCCACCGCCCTCTGAGGCAGAGAAATTTCTCAAGCTAGACCTCCCCTTCACAAAACCATGCTGACTTTGGCCTATTTTATCGTGAACTTCTAATTAATCCGTAACCTCATCCTTTATAATGGACTCTAAAATCTTATCAACCGCCGAAGTCAGTCTATAGTTCCCACTATTCTGCCTTGCTCCCTTTGTGCAGCGAGGTAATATTGGCAATTTTCAAATCATCTGGGAACACTCCTGACTCTAGTGATACATGCAATATCACTATTAATGCCTCCACAATCTCTCAGGGGCCACCTCTTTCAGAACCCTAGGGTCCAGTTCATCTGGACCAGGTGACTTATCCACCTTCAGCCCTTTCAGCTTCCCAAGCACCTTCTCCCTAGTAATAGCCACTCCAGTAGCTTCCATCCCGACTTTCTTGAATTTCATGCACGTTGCTGGTGTCTCCCACGGTGAAGACTGATGCAGAAAAGTTATTCCACTCCTCTGCCATTTCTTTATTTCCCCATTATCACTTCTCCTGCATTATTTTCCAGCGGTCCAACGTCCAGTCTTGCATCTTTCTTATTCTTTATATAGCTGAAGAAACTCTTGCTATCCTCTTTTATATTATTAGCTAGCTTACTTTCGTATTTCATCTTTTCTCCCTGTATTGCCTTTTTAGTTACCTTCTGTAGTTCTTTAAAAGCTTTTCAGTCCTCTGGCTTCCCATTAATCTTTGCAAAGTTATATGCCTTTTAGTTTTATACAGTCCTTGTCAGTCATAGTCGCCTCTTTCTCCCCCTAGAATCTTTCTTCCTCTTTGGATTGAAAAGGTCCTGCATCTTCCAAATTATTCCCAGAAATTCCTGCCATTGTTGTTCCACCATCATCCCTGCTAAGATCCCTTTCCAGTCAACTTTGGCCAGCTGCTCCCTCATGCCTCAGTAGTCACCATTGCTCAGCTGCAATATCGACACATCCAATTTCATCTTTTCCCTCTCAAATTGCAGATTAAAACTAATCATGTTGTGGTCATAACCTCCTAGTGGTTCCTTTATCTTGAGTTCCCTTACCAAATCCCACAGTAACTGCAGATGATGGTATCTTGAGCAATACATCAGATGATCTGCTGAGTTCCTCCAGCATTTTATATTATACCAAAACAATATCCGGACTGTTAACTATCCACCCCTCACTTCTAAATAAAAGGCAATAAAATTAGGGTACATACCTGCAGTTGGATCATTTGCCAAAACATTGTCCAAGCCACTTGTGATAGATTGAAAAAGGTTCATCTTCTGCGTAGGACCTTTTCATGAAGAAAAAAAATATTTGTTACAAAGTTGTCCGATGAAAGCTAAAGTGTCTTTTACTTTGCAGGAATGCATAATGATTTTTAATCACTAAAATGATTCTTATTCTAAAGAATAGTTTATACAGAGGCAGTACACATATTTAATTTACAAACATTTCAAATAAATTATTTCAGGAATTGACTGCTTTCAAAGTGTTCATTTATTTTGCTGATTGATGAATTAATGAGGTAATCAATTAAAAAGCCTTAAATATGATCATTGTGTTCCTTTGCACATTACTTTCATTTATACGATGCAATTTCAGTGAAAAATCTTTCAACCACGCATTTTTAAATTCTGGATTGGTTTCTCATTATGGATAGCAATAAGCGAGTTCGGTATCTCGATAAATGCAAGGAATCATGAGATTTGTCAAAGGTCATTCGGGATTTTTTTTTTTTAAAGCGAATGCAGCGTTGTATAAACTGTGTATAAATTGTTAACTATTCTACCAAGGAATTAATCTAGAATTCTGGCAACTGAACAGTTTATTTTCTTGTTCTGCTGTTCACACACTACTTACACAGTCCCAGTTCTAGTTCAGTTCATTAATCTGCAATTAAGAGATATTCAAAAAGTTAAAGAATTTATTATTTTCATTTAATCCTTAATGAGTTTACTACTGGAATATGAAAACATTACTTGTGTTTGAAACATTTTCTTATCATTATTCATAATTTATGTTTAAAAATACATTTAATCTGAGGCAGGCAGCGACTGTATCAGTATGATGTGGGCTGATGCTTTACCTACAGGCAGTGTGAATGTACCGTTAAGGCAAAGATTCATCTTCGAGGAAAGCTGAGTACATGTTGGCCCTGTGAAGGAGCCGCCAATCCGATATAAGACATTTAACTGCGTAATGCCTGCCCTTAAGTATTGGATAGATTGAGTGGAGGGTCTGTGCTGTTCCAGGTTTGCAGTGGTTGCGGTGCGTTTCCCCCAGCCATCTCACCCATTGCACATTGACCAGCACAGTTCACCAGCCCTTGTTAACAGGGGCTTTGTGCAGTTCTCATTTGCCACCTCAGAACCCACAAAACCAAAGTGGAAACGAGTCATCCTCGATTCTAAAAGACTGCCTAAAAAGGGTTTTGAGTTTTAAGAATTTAAAAAAGGATTGGAAGCCAACTAGAAAATATTGATACTACCTTCACCACATCCTCCAATTAAAGGTAAATATACGTGGAGTTCACCAGAGGTCAGTGCTCAGGTCACTCCTTTTCGCACTATATATTAATAACTAGACTAAGTGGGACCCGTTGGGTCCCATGTTCACACGGGAGGGCTGGTCCCCTGACGCAATATTCCAACTCTCCACCAATTCCAATATTGGTGGCCAGTGGGGGGGCTTTCTGGAGCGCTGGTATGGGTTCTTGGGGTGGCAGCTTAGTCCCTCAAACCTGATCTGCTCTCAACTCACTCACGGCTGGTGGGCTGGCAGTTGACTCATGACTATTCCTTGAAATTCTATTTCAAGCATGGTGCAAGGCCACCAAATTCAAGTGCAGTTTCTTACCACTGATACCAAATTCAAGTGCAGTTTCTTACCACTTCAAGCAGGGTACAAGGCCACCAAATTCAAGTGCAGTTTCATATCACTTTCAGCAGGGTGCAAGGCCACCAAATTCAGTGCAGTTTTATATCACTTCAAGCAGGATGCAAGGCCACCAAATTCAAGTGCAGTTTCATTCCACTTCAAGCAGAGTGCAAGGCCACCAAATTCAAATGCAGCTTCATACCATTTCATGCAGGGTGAAACCACAAAAAAAACACATAAAACACCAAACTCATAGTTCAGTAGACATTCAGTGTGTTCAGTTGATTCACAGCTCAGACAGTCGTAACCTCTCCCTCCTCCATAATGCAGAGACTGAGCCACACCCACAGTTCCGGGTTTTATAACCCCTCCCCCTCCCACCGAAAAAAGGTGTGACCTTCATGGCGTGATTGACAGGAGAGAGATTCTCAACATTTTTCAAACACTAATAACACATTTATTTTTCATTGATGGGAAGAATTCTGAGCAGAGGGGGACGGAATAAGATGGCCAAAAATCACAGCCATAAATAGTAGCTTTTTATCTAAAATCAATATACAATGCAAACAGGAAGTAAGTGCATTTGCAGTAGTGCCTTTTAACTTCAAGCCAAAGCACCCAAGCCGCCATTTGCAGTGTAGTGCCTTTCAACTTCAAGCCAAAGCACCCAAGCCATCATTTGCAGTAAGTAGTGCCTTTCAACTTCAAGCCAAAGCACCCAAGCCACCATTTGCAGTAAGTAGTGCCTTTTAATTTCAAGCCAAAGCACCCAAGCCACCATTTACAGTAAGTAGCGCCTTTTAACTTCAAGCCAAAGCACCCAAGCCACCATTTGCAGTGTCAAGTCAAGTCAAGTCAAGTTTATTTGTCACATACACATACGAGATGTGCAGTGAAATGAAAGTGGCAATGCTCGCGGACTTTTGTGCAAAAGACAAACAGCAAAACAACCAAACAAATTATAACCACAATCATAACACACATATTCTTTTACATAATAAATAATGGAAGGAAAAACATTCTGTAGAGTTAGTCCCTGGTGAGATAGGCGTTTACAGTCCGAATTGCCTCTGGGAAGAAACTCCTGCTCAACCTCTCCGTTCTCACCGCATGGCAACGGAGGCGTTTGCCTGACCGTAGCAGCTGGAACAGTCCATTGCAGGGGTGGAAGGGTTCTCCCATGATTTTATTTGCTCTGGAGTTGCACCTCCTGTTGTATAGTTCCTGCAGGGGGGCGAGTGAAGTTCCCATAGTGCGTTCGGCCGAACGCACTACTCTCTGCAGAGCCTTCTTGTCCTTGGCAGAGCAATTCCCAAACCAGATGGTAATGTTCCTGGACAAGATGCTTTCCACCGCCGCTGCGTAGAAGCACTGGAGGATCCTCGGAGACACTCTGAATTTCCTCAATTGCCTGAGGTGGTAAAGGCGCTGCCTTGCCTTACTCACGAGTGCTGAGGCGTGTGATGCCCATGTCATATCCTCGGAGATGTGGACTCCCAGATATTTAAAACAGTTCACCCTATCCACAGGATCCCCATTTATCCTCAATGCAGTGTACGTCCTCGGATGATGTGCCCTCCTAAAGTCCATGATCAGCTCCTTCGTTTTTTTGATGTTCAAGAGGAGGCTGTTATCCTGGCACCAGAGTGCTAGATCAGCCACCTCCTCCCGGTAGTAGTGCCTTTCAACTTCAAGCCAAAGCACCCAAGCCACCATTTGCAGTAAGTAGTACCTTTCAACTTCAAGCCAAAGCACCCAAGCCACCATTTGCAGTGAGTAGTGCCTTTCAACTTGAAGCCAAAGCACCCAAGCCACCATTTGCAGTAAGTAGTGCCTTTTAACTTCGCCAAAGCACCCAAACAACCATTTGCAGGCAGTGCCTTTTTACTTCAAACAAACCATATTTTCATTTTCAACCCACATTAAGGGGACTCACAGTTGAGTAGACATATGTTCAGTGTTATTCAGGCTCAGAGAGACGTGGCTTCCTGGTTTTTAGTCCCTCCCCCTCCTTCCAGCAAGGGCAGTAGAGAGAATGGTGATTTTTTTTAAAACATTAATATCTCTCTGATTTGTCATCGATGGGAAAAATCCTCCGTTCCAGGAAGGCAAGGGGGGGGGGGGCTCTGAGCGAGGAGGCCAAAAATGACGGCCGTAGGTGGTGGCGTTCTCTCAGAAATCGCAGCAGTGGGCCAAAAGAGGTCAAGATCAGACTTTTAGTAATATAGATTTGAACGGGTATATAGGTCCAATTTCCAAATATGCATGTGACATAAAACCTGGAGGCATAGCAAACTATAATAAACTTCAATGAAATATAGACACGCTAGTAGAAATTTAATGCTGAGAAACAGGAAAATAGGGGATCAGTTTTAAGAGCCAAGGAAGGGCACTTACCATGTCTGAGCTCTGGGATCATGGATTAATGACCAGACTTTTATTACAAACTATACTGTCAAGATAAGTCAAACTTGAGTCGATTTAGAGCTCTTACTATACCACTTATGCTATGTTCAACGTCTGACCTTGCCATTAAGTCAATGGTGAGTCAGGCTCATTCTATGCCAAGAGTCTCAAAGTCACTCTTTGGTTCATGCATTATTGGTTAGGATTGGTGATCTACCAAAATCAACGGGCTCAAGGTTAAACACCAAAACTGTAGGTTATAAATCATGCACAGGTTTTTTCGATGCTATGGGGTGTTCAGACTCGGGCAGGGGGTCATATCGTACAGTCACAGAGACATAAAGCACGGAAATAGGCCTTTCAGCCCAACTCGTCCAGGCCAACAAGATGTGTTCATGTTCACTCAGATACACCATCTCCAAGACAATACAGTCTATTTTACAATGGTGCACTTAGACTTAATGGGATATGGGATCCGTTTTTTAAATTATAACCCAGGGTTATAATTAAGGGCCAGGCTCTTAGGATGGTACATTGACTCAGAGAGTAAATGGCAGAGATCTTAGCATGGAGTTTGGGTTCTGGGTCAAATTTGGAGGTTATTGGTTCATAGTCCATCTCTTGCAATGTGGTGCGGCTCATGGTCAAACAGCTCAAGATCACAAAGAGCAAACCTTTATCATCATCAATGGGCAGAGCCAAGTTGGAGGAGATCATGGTTCGAACTCAGACCAAGGGAAGGTGTCAGGCTCGGGGAGGTTCATGACTTCAGGCTGGGGGGGGTGGTCCAGGCTTGGGATAATCGTGGAGATCAGACTTGGAGACTGACCATGAAGTTCAGGCTTGGGAGTTGATCATGGAGGTCAGACATAGAGGCTGACCATGGAGATCAGGCTTGTTGTCTGACCATGGAGGTTAGGCTAGGGATCATCATGGAAACCAAGCTCAGGGTGACCTTGGTTAGAACTGGCATGATCATGGAAATCAGGCTTGGAATGACCATGGTCAGACCTGTGATGACCATGGAGATCAGGCTCAGGATGATCATGGAGGTAATGCTTAGGATGACCTTGCAGGTCAGGCTTGGGGACTGACCATGGACGTCAGACTTGGGTTGACCATGGTCAAACCTGGTAAGATCAAGGAGGTCTGGCTTGGGATCAGGGCCGGCCTTAACCCAATTGGACCAATTGCTCCCAATTGTGCCCTGCGCCTAAGGGGGGCCCCCCAAGCTAGAGTAATCTACTCTCGGGTGGAGGGGGGAGAGAGGGGTGGAGAGAGAGGAAAGGGGTGGAGGGGGAAGAAAGGGGTGGACGGGGGAAGGGGGTTTAATGCCTGGGACTGGGGGGCGCCAGGGGAGGTGGGTTTTTCCCTTATCCCGGGTTAATTAGCATTACTTTCCCCTCCATTTCACAGCACACACACAGTGGTATTGTCAACTATGTACTCTTTCGGGGATAGGTGATCTACACCGGCATTCGCTCCCACCGTGGCCCTTCCCTCCCTTGCAATCTTCCCTTAAAATTCCCCCTTCCTTCCTTTCTTGGTCCTTCCTCTCTCTCTTTTGCCCTTTTTCCTTCCCTCATTTCCCTTCTTTCCATTCTCTCTCCCTCCCTTCTTTCTCTACTTTCCTCCCTCCTTTATCTTTCTACGATTCTACTCTCTCCTTCCCTCCCACACACGCTCACCAAAATTAACACACAGGGCCCCACACACACAACTAAGGCACACACTGCTATACTAGACCAGGATGGGTCAGCCCTGTGGGTAGGATGGGGCTGAAGCTCATTTAATAACCCTGGAGGTTTTTTTTCGGGGCTGGTTATTGGTTCCCAGAATCCAGTTAATTACCATGGTTTTTTCGGGATGACAGTCAAAGGTCAGGGTGGTGTGTAACTATGGACTTTTCATAGGTGATCTACACATTTTGTTTGTTACTTGTGGGCTTACATGTATGCAATCTTATATAGGGAAATATGTACCTTGGATTTGTTTGGTCCATTAACTTGCATGCCCTTTTTAAGCGCACATTTTGATTACTTTCCATTCTACCATAGAGATATAACGTCTATAATGGACTTTATTTATATTTCTACGATTCTACAGACCTTGGTTGGGAACCTGGGGCTCACCAAAATTGTTCCCAATTGGGCCCCACACCTCCTAAGGCTGGCCCTGCTTGGGATGACCATGGTGGTCAGGCTGTGGGTGATTATGGGTCAGGCTCATGTAACCGTGGAGGCCAGCTTGGGGGCTAACCATGGTGATCAGGCTCAAGGTTACCATGGTCAGGCTCGGGATGACAGCAAAGGTCAGGCTGGGTGTGACCATGGAGATCGGGACTGACGGTGAATGTTAAGCTTGGGATCATCATGGAAGCCAGGGTAGGGAGGACCATAGTCAGACCTGGAATGATCGTGGAGGTCATGCTTAGGGTGGCCATGGAGGTCAGGCTCAGGATGACCATGGACAGACCTGGGATTATTGTGGTGGTCAGGCTTGGGATGATATGGAGGTCAGAGGTGGGATGATCTTGGAGGCCAGAGTTGGGATGACCATGGAAGTCAGACCTGGGATGATCATGGAGATGAGACCTGGGGTGACTATGTAGATCAAGCTCAGGGTGACCGTGGATGTCAGGCTGGGAGTGACCATGGAGATCAGGCTGGGGATGATTGTGGAGGTCAAGCTGGGGATGATTGTGAAGATCAAGCTCAGGGTGACCTTGGAGGTGAGATGACAGTGGAGAACAGGCTGGGGATGACCGTGGGGGTCAAGCTCAGGATGATCGTGGGAAACAGGCTGGGGGTGACCGTCGGGAACAGGCTGGGGATGACCGTGGGGATCAGATGGAGGTCAGGCTGAAGATGACCGTGGGGTCAGATGTGGGTGACCGTGGGGTCAGGCTGGGGGTGACCGTGGTGTCAGGCTGGGGTGACCGGGTGTCACATGGGGGTGACCGTGGGGGTGACAGTGGGGGTCAAGCTGGGGATGACCGTGGGGGTCAGAGGGGGTGACCGTGGGGGTGACAGTGGGGGTCAGGCTGGGGGTGACCGTGGGGGTGACGGTGGGGGATCAGCCTGTCACCAAGGTGCTGGGACTGTGGGTCGGTGCGGGAGACATGGCGCTCATTCTCTCACCATACTGCGTGGGGTCTTTGTCCGGCACGAAGGTGAAGTGCGCTACCGAGCGCCGCGACGCCGACGCCGACGCCGCTGCCGCTGTCAGTGCCGCCCTCGCCAGCCTGGAGCCGCTGCTCCCGACGGCCCCTCGCAGCCACAGTCCGCCCACGGCCGCCATCTTCCACCGTCACCGTCACCGGCCCCCTGACGTCATCCACACTCACCTCCTGACGTCATCCACACGCGCCCAATCCCCACACGGGCGAGGGCGCACGCCGCAACGCACTCTGGGAGTTGTAGTTCTCCCTTTCCCCATCGCTTTGATGGGAACCTTCCAATTGTGGATCACACACTATAAGCGAGTTCCATATTACAACGGCGCATGCCCAGGTCATGGGTTATTCGGGATAAACATTCTCGCCAGCTGAGCTACTGTGTATGTATGGAACCGGGTATTCATTTTTATGAGATTTATAAATAAATGTATCCATCAAAACTGCAGGCTGCACAAATCCACAATTCTATCTATTTAAATTATTGACTCAATACAGCACCAGCCTTGAAAAGGCAAGAATGCCTGGAACGAACCTGTCAATTATTAAATCCCTGGCATTAGCCTGAGTCACAGCCATTCAAATTCCATATTGATTGACACGAACAACAAATTTGAGAGAGTCCTTATATTCCTATCTAAACAACCTTCCTGGATTGATGGAAACAAGGAGAATGTGCTGTGTGGGGTAGTAGGTTGGAAAGTTCAGATTGGATTCTAACAGGCTGGTTAAACTTTCGAGGTGGGTTGGTTTAAATAAAGATGCTAACGCTTTAACCTCTGGGGTTGGTTCCAGTCTGTAAGGGCACACTGTTGGGAGCTCGGTCCGGGTGACTGGGCGGTGATAATTATGAGAATTTGCAGCAATTTCAACCGCAGCCAAACTAGAGGCTTCACTCAGGAGTGGGTCGCCGCTCCCCAGCTGACGGGACCTGTTCTTGCTCTCTTTGAAGGAGGCACCGCCCGCCCCAGCGAGTGGGCAAATACGGGGCCAACCCGTAATATGAGTGGGAGCATTTTCTCAGTCAGACTTTGTCAACAGTTGGGGTGGGGGATCTGGGCGAGAGAGAGCTGGCAATGCCGCACAGACAGAACAGTTTAAGAACGACCCATTAAAATACGCCCTTCGGCCAATCGGCAACCTGGGCTGATGTGACCTGATCTGACAGCCCTTTCGCTAGCTGGTTCTTTGACCAATCCTAACGCAGAACATTCACAAAATCTTTGGGTTTCGAGTAACACCTGCACAAAGAACTTCTGCTAACAAGGGCTGTTGAACTGTGCTGGTCAACGTGTACTGGGCTAGATGGCTGGGGGAAACGCACCACAGCCACTGCAAACATAGGACAGCACAGACCCTTCACTCAATCTATTCAATACTAAAGGGCAGGCATTTTGCAGTTAAATGTCTTATACCCTGTACTCGGAATTTGAAGCACTCAACTGGAGATGGCCTCTATCGTACACGTGCCGGTCGTGCTTGCAGGCCGGTCGTGAAGTATCCGGACTATGTTTGACTTTCCACCTGTCTGTCATCAGTTGTGATATTTGCTTAGTTATGGGTATATACCGTTATTGATTCTTTAAGGAGGAGGGATTGGCTCGTTCACAGGCAGCAGATGTTGTCTGTTGCTCGATAGGAGCCGCCAAATAGCATGTGAACAGCAGAACAAGAAAGGAAGCTGTTGAGTTGACAGAATTCTAGATTAATTCCTTGGTAGAATAACAGTTCTAGTTAACAATTTATACACAGTTTATACAGCTCTGCGTTCGCTTTTTATAAAAATGACCTTTGACAAATCCCATGATTCCTTGCGTTTATCGAGATACAGAACTCGCTTATTAGATATAATCAATATAATGTGGGTGCAGGCCTGTTTCCACACTGTATCTCTAACACTAATAACTGTCTTTCTCAGTGAGCATGATAGGGGGCATGGCTTAGCCACGTATCACTTTAAACTGCAGGCGATGGTGCATGGCATGAACATATGAATTAGGAGCAAGAATAGGCTGTTCAATCCTGCTCCGTCATTTAATATAGAAGATTTAGTCATTTGAAGGAAAATATGAAGTGATCAATAAGATGGTCAGGTGGTGTAGGAAAGAACTGCAGACGTTGGTTTAAATCGATGGTAGACACTAAATGCTGGACTAACTCAGCGGGACAGGCAGCATCTCTGGAGAGAAGGAATGGGTGACGTTTCGGGTTGAGACCCTTCTTCAGACTGATGGTCAAGTAAGTCTATAGACACAAAAAATTGCAGATTATGTAATCTGGAGCAACAAACTGTTGTTTGACCCACTGAGTTAAGTGCTCTTTGGGTGTCAGTGGGTGAGAAGTGATTGGTCATCAGCAAGCTAGCTGAGCGACACGGTGATGCATGGGGCCTGGTGGCGCAGCGGTAGAGTTGCAGCCTTATAGCGCCAGCGACCGGGGTTCAAACCTGACTACGGGTGCTGTCAGTATGGAGTTTGTACATTCGTCCCTAGTGTGTAGGATGGTGCTAGCATACGGGGATCGTTGGTCGGTGCAGACTTGGTGGGCCGAAGGGCCTGTTTCCGCACTGCATATCTAAACTAAAGTAAACAATCAGATGATCGGAAGGTGTTGGGGGGATGGTTGATAATAGCATGCGAGGATCATGAATTTCGGGGTCTGGCTGGTACCTTTATTGGGAGTGGAGGTTGTAGGAACCCAAACAAGAGCTGCAAAGAATTTAAGGTGGGAATTGTACCCATGTTAGATTCCTGTCACTGGTTATTAGTCTGATAAATCACTTTAACGCACAGAAGCATGACTCGGGAGCTGTGAAGACCCACTTCATGTGGGCACTCCACTTGATCATGGGGGCCAGTCTAATCGATGGGAAAATGCTGAAAGTTCTGATGTGAGTTGCACGTTGATGGACAGCGCTGTCCTTCGACTTTCTGATCCATACTTGAAGTCTCCAATTTGCAATTACAATTTATCTATAAGAATTGGATTATATAGTGCACAAAAAAGTAGTAGTCATAGAACCTACAGTGTGGACACAGGCCCTTCAGCCCAATTACCCCACGCTAACCAACATGTCCCAGCTACACTAGTCCCACCTACTTATATATGGCCCCTATCCCTCTAAACCTGTCCTATCTATGTATCTGTCTTAATGTTTCTTAAAATTGCAACAGTAGTTGCCTCAACTATCTCCACTGGCAACTCATTTCACACACCCACCGTCCTTTGTGTGGAAAAAGGTAACCCTCAGTAGGGTTACCAACTTTCTCACTCCCAAATAAGGGGCAAAAGGTCAAAATAAGGGACAAATTCCCGATGGCAATTCATTGACCAACTCGGCCGTGGCTGGGTGAATGATGAGGTGGCCCGGGTGCTGGACTGCACACAAATCCCAGCCGGCGGGGCCAGCTGAGGAGTTTTGGCTCGGGCGCCGGACTTTGCGCGTGACATCTCACGGCCTGGGCCAAAACTCCTCAGCTGGCCAGCCGGCTGGGCTTTGTGTTCTGCTGCACGCAAAGTCCGGCACCCTATCCAATGATCAGCCATGAGAAGGAGGGGTGGTGGTGTCAGCGGTAAGCGAAGGCCCTAAGTTTGGACAGCTGGCCAGGCTGCCGACCGACGAGGCCATGGGCGAGGCGCTGCTGCTGCACTCCATGGGCTGCACTACGTCGGGACGGGTGAGGCGGGGCCGGAAGCGGAGCTCCGACCCAACAGTCCCTTCAACCTGAGTAGTAGCAGTCAAATACGAGACAAGGGCAGTCCCGTATGGGACAAACCAATTTAGCCCAATATACGGCATGTCCCAGCTAATACGGGACAGTTGGCAACCCTACTCCTCAGGTTTCTATTAAATCTCCTCCCCCCCCCCCCCCCATCCACCTTAAACTTGTGTACTCTGGCTCTGGAAAGGTTGCAGTCTAATTTGCAGGCATCTATCTTGTACTTTGGACAATATGGAATTCCTACTGCATTTTCAGCATTGATATATGAGAGAGATAAATGCTGAGGTAAGCTTTTGTAAATTTATTAATTGAGATGAGTTTTGAAGCAGAGCCCTATAAAAGAACACAAAGTGCTGGAGTAACTCAGCAGGTCCGTCAGAATCTCTGAAGAACATGGATAGGTGACGTTTCGGGTCGAGATCCTACTTCAGACACAATGAGGTCTTAAGAAGTGGTCTCAACCCAAAACTTCTCTTATCCCTGCTTGCCCGAGATGCTGTCTGACTTGCTGAGTTACTCCAGCACTTTGTGTTCTTTTGTGTATTAATAAGCATCAGTTCCTTGTTCCTACATACCCCACAAAAGCATTACGAGTGTGGGTCAAGAAGTCAGAAATAATAGAAGAAGAATATTTGGAAGACAAATTGTTTAAATCAGATAAGGTACTCCTTGCAGTAAGAAGAAATGGCTTCTTGTCTGAAGAAGGGTCTCGACCCTAAATGTCACCCATTCCTTCTCTCCAGAGATGCTGCCTGTCCCGCTGAATTACTCCAGCTTTTTGTGTCTATCTTCAGTTTAAACCAAGGTCTGCGTTTCCTTCCTACACATAGCTTCTTGTTTACAGCAGTTTGTAAGGTGCATTGATTGAAAAAAGTGAATCTAGTCAATCGTTGTTCTGTTTGTTCATAAACTGAAGGAGAACTTTAATGACAGCTGCAGTGTTTTTTTTAAATAATTTCTGACTATGTCTGTAGTTCCTTTACCACATTTATTTCTTGATATGTTTTTACATTAAAGGCACTCAAAAGAAAGGTAACATGAAGAAATAAATTCTATGGAATGAAAACTAATCCAAAGCTTTATTGTAATAAACCAAACAAAAGTATAAATAAGCATTGTTTAAGAAGGAACTGCAGATGCTGGAAAATCGAAGGTAGACAGAAATGCGGGAGAAACTCAGCGGGTGAGGCAGCATCTATGGACCGAGGTCTTCCTTCGCTCCATAGATGCTGCCTCACCCGCTGAGTTTCTCCAGCATTTTTGTCTACCTATAAATAAGCATTTGCCATTAACATACCTTTATGTACACACAACAATGGTAGTTACTATACATATTGCACAACTGGTCGCCACGCACACAACTATAACATGTTACAAAAAGTATCAGGAAACTTCAAGTGTAGTGAATTGCATTTTTGCAGCTTAATTCAGCTTTGCACAGAGCATCTCCAGAAGCAACTCATTCATGTTCACTTTGCCCAGGACAGGTCTGAAAAATAGTTCAGTGATAGAAGTCGTGCTGACTGTCCGGAGAGCGGAGAGGGTCAATAGAATTTGAGCGAACCTCATCTGATCTCCATTGTACATCATGCCGATGAATTCGTTCAGCGTTTGCTGGGCTTCTTGTTGCAAGGCGAGTATGTAATGAGGTATTCTTAAACTAGAGACGTCTGTAATACAGGAGAGAGAGAGAGAGATTGTGCTCATGTTAATAAGATGATTTGACACACACTCACTGATACTCAGCTTTATGTGCTAAAGAATTTATGTGCTACAAAATTAACCACCTTTTGGTGGATAATCAGACAAGAGTTTGGAAATTCATCATACGAGTAGTCGCGGACACAAATCTGCAGGTTTTATTTAGTGATTCATGTTTATTTGAAGTGAGTTATATGGGATGAAAATTGTCTTTTAAATGTTGTTATTGTATCTGCCTCTTCTGGCCATTCATTCCTGACCACCCTCTGAGTGATAAATTTCCCCCCCAGGATCCTGGTATATCTTTCCCCTCTCATCTTAAACCTATGTCCTTAGGTTCTTTATTCCACTACCCCAAGTAAAAGACTCTGTGCATTAGTGATTCATATTTATTTGGTGGGTTATATTGGATTAAAATTCATTAAATATTTCGACCAGAAATATCAAATTATTGGGTCAATGTCACTGTGACTGACAATGTGGCAAACAAAATTTAAGATCTTATTCTCAGAATTTTCCAACACAGCAAACACCCAGTCTCAGCTGAGCCACTAACCTCAGGCAAAAGGTGAAAAAAATAACATTTAAACATCTCTTACATTGCCTCATTATTATAGCCTAGCGTTGAATTAATTAATGAATTAGTTGAATTATATGAGGAAGGAAATTATGTTAAAATAGCTTCTTTTAAACTGTTAGTTCTAAAACAAGGTAATGATTCTTGGACTAAAGAAAGATGTATTTTGGAAGAATAGTAGCATAAAATATATGAACATCTTTAAATTAATCCTAACTACATCTTTCTTTAGTCCAAGACTCATTCTATATACCCTTACCTTGTTTTAGAACTAACAGTTTAAAATAAGCTATTTTAACATAATTTCCTTCCTCATATAGTCCTCCAGGAACATGGGTTTGATTGCAACATTGGAGACTGTTTGTAGGGAGTTTGCACGTGTTCCTTGTGGCACGGTGGCGCAGCGGTAGAGTTGCTGCCTTACAGCGCCAGAGTCCCGGGTTTGATCCTGAATACAAGTGCTGTATGTACGGAGTTTGTACGTTCTCCGTATGTCTGCGTGGGTTTTCTCCAGGTGCTCCGATTTCCTCCCACACTCCAAATATGTACGTTTGTAGGTCAATTGGCTTCCATAAAATTGTAAATTGTCCCTAGTGTGTAGGATAGTGTTAGTGTGTGGGGATCGCTGGTCGGCACGGACTTCGTGAGCCAAAGGCCCTGTTTCTGCGCTATATCTCTAAACTAAACTAAACTGTGATTGTTTCTGCTGTGGCCGTTTTATTCCCCATATTGCAATGATGGCGCTTAATAAACAAACAAAGGGGTGCTGATGGACACGAGAGAAGGAATAACGAAGGTATACAGAAATAAGGAGAGTGGGAATGGACCATGAGATTGTTCTGCTGGAAACGGACATAAACCCAAAGATCTCCTTCTGTGTTGCAGAAAGGAAATAATTCAGAAAAACTTATTTGGAAGGCAGAGAAAAACTGTGTGTCTTCATATTTTTTGCAAGTCTATTCTCTAATGTTCCTTACAATTCAGTTTTATATTATTATGAAACTTTATTGTAAGAGTTTTTTTTTCCTAGGGTGGAACTGTCAAAGACCAGAGAACATAGCTTTAAGGTGAGGGAGGCAAGTTTAGACCAAATATGCAGGTGAAGTTGTTTTGTATGAGAGTGGTGGGTGCTGCCAGGGGTGGTAGTGGAACCAGTTACGATAGTTGGTTTAAGAGGCTTTTATAGTTGCAAAAATGGATGTGCAGGGAATGGAGGGATGTGGATCACGTGCAGGCAGAGGAGATTAGTTTAACTTGGCCTCATGTTCGGCACAGGCATTGTGTACCGAAGGGCCTGTTTCTTTGCTGTACAGTTTTATGTTCTATACAAGTAGACTTATACTACTTTTTCTGTATCACTTCCAAGGGTTCAGTAGTTTGCCCGAGTCTTGCTGGCAAAATTGATCCTGGAAGTCAATGTGTCATCTGGTGACAGCTTCAGAACAACTTCCTCTAGCTTTGGCTGTTTTGGCTATGTGCCAAAAGTTTATTTGCTGCCTTGATTCATAGAATCATTAAACCTACAGCACAGGAGAGAGGTCGTTCAGTCCACTGTGCTAATGCAGATGCCAATTCGTCATCTGAAGCCATCTACGATATGTCGGTTTCCTGCTCTGTTGCTGTTCCCTTATATAATTCTTCTCAATCGTTTGCCCGAGTTTGAATCCCAGGTTCAGCTACAAAGACATTAAGCTCTTTTCTTCTTCCCCCAATGTTACACAGAAAGATGGGCATTTGCAGCCCGATATATGTGTTACTCATTTTGCCCATCTGCAGTTCCATACACAGTATGTTCTGACTGAAAAATACACGAGGCTCGTCACTGTGTGGAAAGCAGTTATGAGCAGACAAATCTTACATACCAAAGGACACTGGGAATATTATAAATTCATAAATGATAGGTGCAGAATTAGGCCATTCGGCCCATCAAGTCTACTTAAATCATGGCTGATCTATTTCTCCCTTCTAACCACATTATCCTGCTTTCTCCTGCAAAAGCCCTGACACTCGTACTAATTAAGAATCTATCACTCTCTGCCTTAAAAATATCCATTGACTTGGCCTCCACAACCTTCTGTTAAAAACAGGTCAGCCAGAGATTATCAAACCTGATTTTTTTTCAGAGCATAGAGTTTAACTAATAAAGATCAACATGATGATGGGGTCAAGGGAAGAGCGTTCACATTGCAGCCCTGTTTCCACCAACCTTTCCACCACCACGCATTAGAAGCACACAAGACAGACACCATTGTATGCAGATGCCGAGAAATGTGTTCAGCTCCGACTGAACAACTTCTAATTTTGTGCGTGGACTCGATAAGACGAAGAACACGATGATTGCATGTATTTACAGAAACAAGCAGATCAAAAGTAACAAAAGGAATATTAATGGGTCAGATTAAGGCTATTAAACAGTACAATTCTGCCCAAAGGGTGGCAATTTTCTGAGAGTATTGGTTTTCACAGAAAATCATCATGAGGAAGAATTGATATTTATCTATTTTGTTTAGTTTATAGATACAGCATTGAAACGGGTACTTTGGCCCACCGAGTCCACGCTGACCATTGATCACCCAGTTGCTCTAGTTTTATGTTATCCCACACTCTCATTGACTTCCTACACCATAGGGGCAATTTACAGACGGCCAATTAAGCTACAAACCTTCATGTCTTTGAGACGTGGGAGGAAACCCATACAGTCTCAGGGACAACGTGCACACTCCACAGAAACAGCACCCGAGATGAGGACTCTGGTGCTGTGAGGCAGCAGCTTCACCAGTTGTGCCATTGCACAAGTTGTAATAAGTGCTTTAAAAAAATCCAGATTATGAAATTTATTGAATTATGTTTTCTCACCTGGGTTGAACAGAGTGATGCCTTTGAGATATGCGTACTCTTTGGTGTTGATGTCCATGCTCCAGAACTTCAGAAGAAATAACTTAACTCTTTGAACTTCTGCTAGAGTTGGACTGTTCAGGTCTGTCTCCTGATTCTGGCCGTCCATTGCCTTCTGGTTTAAGAGAATCCTTCTCAGCAGGCTGGGTGGCACGGCTTCAACCACCTCAAAGTCCACCCTTTCCTGAGCTAAGCCCAAGACAAAGAGTGGAGCCCAGCAATTCTGCACCAGCAAGACCTGATCTTCCTCAGGCAGCTGACAAAAGGAGGGCAAGTTCTTAATAAAATTCAGTGTCTTCAGCAGCACTTCCGAGGCCACTCTACAAGTGAGCTCTGGTGTTTTGAGAACCACTTTTCTTCTGAATTCACAGGAGCAGCCGAAAGCTGAAAGCCGATGGTGATGCCGATAATGCCAGCAACTTGTTTCCTTGGGATAATCTTTGTTGAGAATACTGTAGAGTATACTGCTATGCGATCCCTGTCCGCAAAAACATCTATCAAAACTTACTGATTGGGATACACAAGCCATTTTTTAAAATTTGTTTTTAACTGCCTGCAATCCCTCTGTGCCTTATCTGGTTTCACAGTGACTGAACCCAGCTTTTATAGGCTTAACATAACCCCTGCTGTAAAAGCACCTTGAACTTCTGCTGCACTCGACTACCATTTAAAGGCAAGCCAGGTGTGGCTGATTCATTCAAATGGCTTTTTTATGCTGGAAGGTTACCTGATTTCTCTGAATGGCAGGAATGGTGAGAGCTTTATCTCGACGTGATTAATAGCGGATATAATGTTGTTCACCACATGTAGTGCAATGAAGGAGACATTCGTACCTTGGTACCGGTGACCTGCTCCAGCTGCCACCTAAAGTGATGTAATTTGTTTTACAATCGGGAGTTGCATCAATTTCAAGCTGTCCTTGAAAGCAGCCAAACTGGAAAACAAACGTTACCACAATCTCATTTCCTTTGGAAATATCTCAATTATTTTGATGCCAATGTCTGAAAGTTAAGATTTAAACTTCATTGTGTGGGCAAAATCATAGCAGGCACCAGTAGAAGTTGTGTTCTGTTGCTTTGGAATTACTTGAGGGATTAAATTCTCAAAGGTTTAAGGGGAAAGTATCTCATGTTTAACCCCGAAGATAGACACAAAAAGCTGGAGTAACTCAGCTGGTCAGGCAGCATCTCTAGAGAAAAGGAATAGGTGATGTTTCTGGTTGAGCCCCTTCTTCAGACCACACTGATTGGGGGAAGTGGGGGGGGGGGGGGGAGGGAGGGATGGCTCAAAGATATCCTTCGCACACCTTGTGAAATTGTTAGTCAAGTGGAAATGGCGGTGGGCCATCTGCCTGTAGGGACAAACTTTTCAGGATTTAAAACAGGAATGCATAGTCCTAGTGGCTCAGAACCTCCACACAGTTTGGTGGTTAATATATTCAATCCATGGATAAACAATCTCAAGTCAAGAGTGTTTTCTTGTCATATGCCCCGGAACAGAAGAATGAAATTCTTACTTGCCAATGCCCCAATAATTTTAATTTTTTTAGATTTCGAGAAACAGCGCGGAAACAGGCTCTTCAGTCCACAGAGTCCGTGCCCGACCAGCAAAGCCCGCACACTAACACTATCCTACACACACACACACGGGACAATTTACAATTTTACGGAACCCAATTAATCTACAAACCTGCACGCCTTTGGAGTTCATATTAAGAAGATAAAAATTGAAGTCAGAGTGTCATACAACATGGAAACGGCCCTTCAGTCCAACCCCACATTTGGCCCATTTCCCTCTAATCCTTTTTCTATCCATGTGTTTATAGACACTAGGTGCAGGAGTAGGCCATTTGGCCTCCGAGCCAGTACTGCCATTCAATGTAATCATGGCTGATCATCCACAATCAGTACCCTGTTCCTGCCTTCTCCCCATACCCTTTGACTGCGCTATCTTTAAGAGCCCTATCTAACTCTCTCTTGAAAGCATTCAGTGAATCGACCTCCACTGCCTTCTGTGGCAGAGAATTACACAGTTTCACAATCCTCTGGGTGAAAAAGTTTTTCCTCATCTCCGTTCTAAATGGCCAACCCTTTTTTCTTAAACAGTGGCCCCTGGTTCTGCACTCCCCCAACATCGGGAACATGTTTCCTGCGTCCCGCGTGTCCAATCCCTTAATAATCGTATATGTTTCAATATGATCTAAATTCCAGTGTATACAAGCCCAGTCGCTCCATTCTTTCAACATATGACAGTCCTGCCATCCCGAGAATTAACCTTGTGAACCTACGTTGCACTCCCTCAATAGCAAAAATGTCCTTCCTCAAATTTGGAGACCAAAACTGCATACAATATTCCACGTTTTAAATGTTGCAGTTGTACCTGCCTCTGCTACTTCATCTGACAGCTCATTCCATATGCCCACCTGAGTGACACCATTCCATATGCCCAACTGAGTGATAAAGTTGCCCCTCAGGGTCCTATTAAATCTTTCCCCTCATAACTTATACCTGTGTCCACGGGTTCTTTATTAACCTATCCTGGGTAAATGACTCTGTGTATTCACCCTATCAATTCCCCTCATGATTATGTGCACCTCATTGTGGTCACCATTTAGCTTCCTGCATTCCAAAGGAATAAAGTCCTAACTTACCCAATGTCCCCTTATAGCAAAGGCCTTCGAGTCCTGGCAACAACCTCGTAAATCTTCTCTACACTCTTTCCAGCTCAATGACATCAACCAGGGTGACCAAAACTGAATAGAATACTTCAAATGTGGCCCCTCTGTCTTGTACAACCGTAATATAACTTACAGCTTCTACAGTATACTCAATATGATGCTGACTGATGAAAGCCAATGTACCAAAGGACTTCTTGACCACCCTATCTAACCTTTAGGGAACACCACTTTTAGGGAACTGAGTACTTGTACTCTTAGATTCAACACTCCCCATGGCCTATCATTCACTAGTTTGACTTTGCAAAATGCAACAACTTCATTAAACTTCATTCTCCATTCTTCAACCTACTTGCCCAACTGATCAAGAGCCTGCTGTAATTTTTGATAACCATCTTCACTGTCAAGGATACCAACTACATTAGTGTCCTCTGAAAATTTACTAATCATGCCTTTGTACATTCTCACCTAAATTGTTGATACAAACCACAAACAGCAATGGGCCCAGTACTGATCCCTGAGGCACGCTATTAGACACAGGCCTCCAGTCCAAAAAACAACCAACCACCATCACCCTCTCTTTCCTTCCATGAAGCCCATTCTGTATCCAGACAAGGAAGATCCACACAAAAAGCTGGAGTAGCTCAGTGGGTCAGGCAACATCTCTGGAGAAAAGGAATAGGTGATGTTTCAGGTCGAGACCTTTCATCAGTCTGAAGAAGGGTCTTGACCCGAAATGTCGCCTATTCCTTTTCTCCAGAGATACTGCCTGACCTGATGAGTTACTCCAGCTTTTTGTGCCTATCTTTGGTGTAAACCAGGATCTGCAGTTCTTTCCTACATACTCTACCCAGACAGCTAGCTCTCCCAGGATGGCATGCCAGGTCTCTGCCTGAACCTCTACACAGTGAACCCTGCAGGATTTACACATGGTTCATAGTGGGTGAAGTAGATCTGACTCATGATGCCTTCTGCAACACACTGTTGGATCCCCATCTGTATGATTTCGCCGTTACTCATTTTGTAATTAATTTATTAGCCAAGTACGTGCCAACAGTCATACAAGATACATAACCACATAAAACTTAAACAGCCACCACAACGGCTTGTGAGAATCCCCAGGACACACAGTGGAGACCCACGCCCCTCAGCTCACTGTCCGGGCCACACACACGCTCCTTCACCGTGATGTGACCAGAGTTGTACCAGCCGCTGACACTGTCTCTGCAGTCCCTGTTTGCTCGAACAGTCAGAACACTAACACATGAGGAATGTCACAGAGTCATAGAGTGATACAGTGTGGAAACAGGCCCTTCATCCCAACTCGCCCACACCGGCCAACAATGTCCCAGCAGCACTAGTCCCACCTGCCAGCGCTTGGTCCATATCCTGTCCTTTCCATGTACCTGTCCAACTGTTTCTTAAACGATGGGATAGTCCCTGCCTCAACTACCTCCTCTGGCAGCTTGTTCCATGCACCCACCACCCTCTGTGTGCAAAAGTTACCCCTCGGATCCTATTAAATCTTTTCCCCTCATGGAGCCATGTCCCCGCAAAACACCGAGATCACTGCACTCATGGCACTCCCTCCGAGTCCTCACCAGTGCAGGCAGCATGTCCATTTTGTTTGTTTGGCGACCTCACGTTCCCCATTGTGATGAAAGGGAAATAACTTATACCTTCTTTCCTCCTTTACTCCCGCAGTCGGAGCAATCAACACTTCCGCAGTCGGGGTGATCAATACTTCCGCAGTCGGGGCAATCAATACTTCCGCAGTCGGGGTGATCGACACTTCCGCAGTCGGGGTGATCGACACTTCCGCAGTCGGGGTGATCGACACTTCCACAGTCGGGGTGATCGAAACTTCCGCAGTCGGGGTGATCGAAACTTCCGCGGTCGGGGCGATCGAAACTTCCGCGGTCGGGGCGATCGAAACTTCTGCAGTTGGGGTGATCGAAGCGCCCGCATCGGGCGATCGAATCACCCGCGATCGGGGCGGGCGAAGCTCCTGCAGTTGGAGCTCCCGCAGTCGATCCCTAACAAAGGGACCACCAGCTCCACGACGTCAAAGCCGCAGTGCAGACGGAGATACCTTGAAAAAGTCGCATCTCCGTTGTGGGAAGAGATAAAAAATGTTTCCCCCAAACTCCGCTCCCACATAATGTAAAAAGTATATGTGCATTAAAATCATACAAGTAAACACAGACCAAAACAGCAAAAGAAGAAACAGACGAGACAGGCTGTTGGTGCGGCTACCAAATACGGCGGCAGGGCTGGGCCAAGCCCGCGAGGGATGTAGGCCTGGATTATCTTTAGGAGTCTATTCCTCCCGAAATAAAAGATAGGGAGGAAGAATATGATTTTATAAAAAGGGGAAAGAGAATACTGTACTACAAATAGTAACAGAGGGCAACTTAAAATTAGTTGCTCTCCATGATATGTACCCAAGGTTTTTAAGATGTGAAATTTGAGGCCTCGGCAGGAAGAACATAGAACAGTACAGCACAAGAACAGGCCCTTTGGCCCCAATGACCGTGCTAAATTTGATACTAAGTTAAACTAAAGTCCAAGTTAAACTGACGAGAATACATTTTTACTCAACTTCTTACCATTGCTGAAGATTGAGACTGTAGACTTTGGAGATACAGTGCCAAAACAGGCCCTTCAGCCCACTAAGTCTGTGCCAACCAGCAATCACCCTGTACACCATCACTATCCTACACACTTGGGACGTTCTACAATTTTATCATAGCCAATTAACCTACAAACCCGTACATCTTTGGAATGTGGGAAGAAACCGGAGCTTCCAAAGAAAACCCACGTGGTCATGGGGGAAAATGTGCAAACTCCGTAAAGACAACACCTGTAGTCAGGATCGAACCTGGGGTCTCTGGTGCTGTAAGGCTGCAACTCTACTGTTGCATCACTGTGCCGCCCTATAGTTAGTACAGACATCTACAATTTGAAACTTGTCAGAAACAAAGCAGTGGGTGCTCTAGGTAAGACTAAGTGTTGTTTTACCCATTCCTGCAGACGCCATAGAAACTATTTTGGTTCCTTCCTGTCACCTGGCCATCTCCCCCCGCAAGCTCCTGTCATCTGGACATCTCCTCCCTGAGCTACGAGAATAACAATCCCAACATTCACTTTACCCCAAGGCTCACTGTGCCCCAGCCTTTAACATGGACCAGGTTTTAAGCAACACCTCCATCACGGCTCAGAACAGATGCATTTCAAAAATTAATTGTGTTATATACTGCCTCAAATCACTCCATCCAATGACCCATTGTCCAAGCACACTGCTGTACCATATCAACCATAAAGAAAAACAGGTGCTTGTGCCTGACATTTATTGGGTTGATAAAGGGATGGCCATAATCCCCCAATAGTAACGGCATGGTGGCGCAGCGGTAGAGTTGCTGCCTTAGAGCGTCAAAGACCCAGGTTCAATCCTGACTACAGGTGCTGTCTGTACGGAGTTTATACGTTCTCCCTGTGACCACGATGGTTTTCTCCAGGTGCTCCAGTTTCCTCCCACATTCCAAAGATGTGTAGGTTTGAAGGTCAATTGGCTTCCGTAGGGTGTAAGATAGAACTAGTGTGAGGGGATCACTGGTTGTTGCGGACTCGGTGGGCCTGTTTCCACGCTGTATCTCTAAACTAAACCAAACAAAACTGAATGTGTAAGGAGTAACTGCAGATCCTGGTTTACACCAAAGATAGACACAAAGTGCTGGAGTAACTCAGCGGGTCAGGCAGTGTCTCCCACATTCCCATATAAATATACCCAGCAGGATTTGAAACCAAAATATGAAGAATAAGTGTGCAATAGTATGGTTGCAGTCTCGGTCAAAGGATTTCTCAGGATGCATCCCATAGGAAAGCCTGAATTGTCCGTGTTAAATGTAACTCCTGACCCATTTCTAGTCGAGCACCAAGCTTGTGACAGGCCTTGGTGTCTGACCCTGTGTGATGGTTGATATTGAGAATGAGTTCTGATGGCATAATCAGGTTCCACTGACATAAATGAAGGATTCACTACATCTTGGTGGGTGTCCTGTTCACCTGCTCAAAAATCCAGGTTAATATGGGGTTACGTCAGAAAATAAGCTGAATCATTAGGCCTCAGTTCTGTTTCTGGCATGATTACATTAATGTGCGGACTCACCTGGACTTAGCAAAATAGTGTTTCTAGGCTCTTTGCCAATACTTTTGGTATTGGTATGGGTTTATTATCATAACGTGTACTTAGACACGGAAAGACTTTGTCAAATCATACCAGGCATAATTACAATCAAGCCATACACAACAGGCTTTATCACAGAGAGATAAGATCATGTGATAGGAGCGGAACCAGGCCATTCAACCCATCAAGTCTATTCCGCCATTCAATCATGGCTGATCTATCTCTCCCTCCTAACCCCATTCTCCTGCCTTCTCCCCATAACCCCTGACACCCGTACTAATTAAGAATCTATCTATCTCTGCCTTTAATATATCTACTGACTTGGCCTCCACAGCCTTCTGTGGTAAAGAATTCCACAGATTCACCACCCTCTGACCAAAGAAGAGTAACCAGAATGCAGACTACAGTGTTACAGCATTACAGTATTATAGCTGCAGGGAAGGTTTTCAAAAGGGTTGTATCTCTGAAAATCTTTTCATTTTGAGTGAAGTTCCATAAATTGAAAAAGCTGGGCAAAATGCATAATGGCTATTTTGGTACAGTTTATCCCTATGATCAAAGAGTGACAATTATAGTGATAAATAGATTCACAATTTAAAAACAGATATTCTGAAGAGTCCATGGCGTATCCAGAAAATTTATTAAAAAGAGTTCATAAATTGCTTGTAGCTCGAATTACGTTGATGAATATACAGTATTCATTGTGAAATCTTGCTCAGTTTTGATTATTGTGCTTGTAAAAGGAGGAAGATGTGTAATGGTGAAAGAGCTCTGTTTAAAAGTAAGTTTTATTCTTAAAAAAAAAACATTTCTACAGTTCTTGGAGTTCACAGAAGCGTCTGTGCCCCTGCATTATCTGATATTGTATGTGACACACAGCTCTTTGTTTGTCATTTCACCACGAGCAAAGTCCAAGACCAATATATGTTTGCTTTGGCTTCTAATTGGAAGCATTAAACATATTTATTTCCTAAAAGACAGCGCAGGCTCTGGATAAAGATAAGCTACTGTGTCTGACCGACAGTGCACTGTGGTACGTGCATCCTTGCTCACTGCTAGTAGCTCTTTATCACCAACGTCCGACATTCAACATTTACAATCAGCCCATAAATTGAAATGCAATCTCCTGTTCTGAAACCTGCTCAGGCCTGATAAAGTGTAATATAATATCATAAATTTCCATCTAAATGTCAGGTTCAGTGAAGACCATAAATGGTGCAAAAATAATTTGATCACTCAATTGTCATTTGCTAATTGTTAAATGTTTTTTCCAAAATTAATCTGTTTCTGTCTTTGAGCCCAGTGCACAGTGGGTGGCACGGTGGAGCATCTGGTTGAGCTGTTGTTAACTGAGGGGAAGGTGACAACTTGGTATACAACCAGTGCTGCGTTGTCACCTTCCCCTCAGCTAACAAACCATTTTACATTTCCTAACCTTCTTCCACTTTGATCTGTTGATTTCACTCTTTACCCTTCTATATCTCTAGACTCCTCCTCCCCCAACTTTCAGTCTGAAGAAGGGTCTTGATCCGAAACGTCACCCATTCCTTCTCTGCAGAGATGCTGCCTGTCCCGCTGGGTTACTCCAGCATTTTGTGTCCATCTTCGGTGTGAACCAGCATCTGCAGTTTGTTCCGAGACATCTGGTAGAGCTGCTGCCTCACAACGCCAGATCAATCCTGACCTCGGGTGCCTTCAGTGTGGAGTTTGCATGTTCTCCCTGTGCCCGCGTGGGTTTTCTCCAGTTGCTCTGGTTTCCGCCCACATCCCAAATATGTGCATTTTTGTAGGTTAATTGACCTTTGTGTAAATTTCCCCCAATTTCCCCCAAGGGAATAAATGAAGGATAACAATATAGGATGTAGGTTGGGTAGGATAACAAAGAGTGTGAATGAGTGATTAATGTTCATTGAATCATAGAATCACCTGCTTCTTGCTTTCTCTTGTTGAATATGTCTCATTCGTCTTATTCGTCTCAATCTTCTAGCTAATGGAGTAGCTGTCGAACGCGCGAATAATCTCGGCCAGTTTTCGGCTCTCCTCGTCGTTGGCGAACACGAAACTGTCGTAAATCTCCAGTCCTGACGGGCCAATTGCATGGAGAAACAATGGCGTCTGGCATGCTGGTGTTTGCTGTCTAGCTGTGCGACCACGCAGTAGTTTGCCCACATCTGACGCCATGTTTTCCAACCCTCAATCACTCTGCGAGTTGACATTCAATGGGGTGGGTGGTCGTATACCGCTCACGGGAGGCGGACCGGCAGCGTACTGTGGATTGCTACCGGTGGCCGACTGCGTAGGCCGCTGGCCGCCCGTTTCCTCGTCCGCACTCGACTCAGCTTGCTGCTGAACGGCCGTCTGCCCCACCCTTTGGGTAGCCATGTCGTTTTCTGGCGGGTTTAATACTTTCTTTGCCTTGAATGCTGCTCACTCACTATACTACAGAGCTTGACAATTGCGCTAGTCCTTAGCTGCTCACCGTTCCAGCCGGGACCTTCAGATTGCAGCAGAAAAACGATTCTCTAAGGCATCTCGGCTGCCACCATGTTCGGGTACAATCTTTTCTAGAAGTAACACATGCACCTGTGTGGCACCCCCGCGCATGTGTGGACTTTATTAAGTGATTAAACGCACATTACACATATCATAACAGTCCTAAGGCAGATTTTCATGATGTATCTCCAGATTAAACTAAACTAAAGTAAACATC
Source organism: Leucoraja erinaceus (assembly GCF_028641065.1). NCBI lineage: Eukaryota > Metazoa > Chordata > Chondrichthyes > Rajiformes > Rajidae > Leucoraja > Leucoraja erinaceus. Next base: position 81,481,775 of record NC_073381.1, read on the forward strand.
ATATAGACACAAAATGCAGGAGTAGTTCAGTGGGACAGGCAGCATCGCTGGAGAGAAGGAACGGGTGACGTTTTGTGTCGAGACCCTCCTTCAGACTAGATTCTCCAGTCTGGAGAGATGTCTCAACCCGAGGAATCACCCATTCTTTCTCTCCAGAGATGCTGCCTGCCCCGCTGAGCTACTCCTGCATTTTGTGTCTATCTTCGGATTAAACCAGCACATGCAGTTCCTTCTTACACACAAAGCAAACATTTTGTATCCATACGTTTATATGTCGTAGATCCACGGGAAACCAAGGTTCTGAAGAGGGCCTCAGGGGTAGGCCTAGGTTCGAGGGGAAAGAAGCCGATCCTGAGCCTGGTGCTGCGTGTTTTCAAGCTTCTGTACCATCTCTCAGATGGCAGCAGAGTGTAGAAGGAATCAAGTCTGAAGAAGGGTCTCGACCCAAAACGTCACCAAAGAGTCTGAAGAAAGGTCTCGACCTGAAACGATGCCAATACCATAGATGCTGCCTCACCCGCTGAGTTACTCCAGCATTTTGTGTCTACCTTTGATTATGTAGGCCTCTTTTTCTGAGGCAGCATAAAGTGTAGATGGGGTCAATCATGGGAAATCTGGTCTGTGTGATGGACAAGGCTATATCTACTACTCTCCTCAACTTCTTGTGGTCTTGGGTAAATCTGTTCCCAAACCAAGCTGTGATGCAACCAGGCTGAAGGTAGACACAAAATGCTGAAGTAACTTAAGGGGTCAGTCAGCATCTCTGAAGAGAAGGAATTGGTGGCGTTTCAAGTCAAGACACTTCATTAGACCCATCTCGACCTGAAACGTCACCTATTCCTTTTCTCCAGAGATGCTACCTGGCCCCCTGAGTTACTCCAGCATTTTGTTGCAATCTTCGGTGTAAACCAGCATCTGCAGTTCCTTCTTACACATGCATCCTGACATTAGGCTTCCTGTAGAAGTTTGTAAGAGTCATCGGAGACATGCCAAATTTCCTCAGACTCCACAAGAAGTAAAGGCATTGGTGCGCCTTCTTGGCTGTTTCATCAATGTGGTTGGTAGATCAGTGGAAGCTGGGATGTAATGTTAAAATTGTACAAGGCATTGGTGAGGCCAAATCTGGAGTATGGTGTACAATTTTGGTTGCCCAATTATAGGAAGGATGTCAACAAAATAGAGAGAGTACAGAGGAGATTTACTAGAATGTTGCCTGGGTTTCAACTACTAAGTTACAGAGATAGGTTGAATAAGTTAGGTCTTTATTCTCTGGAGCGCAGAAGGTTAAGGGGGGACTTGATAGAGGTCTTTAAAATGATGAGAGGGATAGACAGAGTTGATGTGGACAAGCTTTTCCCTTTGAGAATAGGGAAGATTCAAACAAGAGGACATGACTTCAGAATTAAGGGACAGAAGTTTAGGGGTAACATGAGGGGGAACTTCTTTACTCAGAGAGTGGTAGCGGTGTGGAATGAGCTTCCAGTGGAGGTGGTGGAGGCAGGTTCATTGGTATAATTTAAAAATAAATTGGATAGGCATATGGATGAGAAGGGAATGGAGGGTTATGGTATGAGTGCAGGCAGGTGGGACTAAGGGGAAAAAAAGTTGTTCGGCACAGACTTGTAGGGCCGAGATGGCCTGTTTCCGTGCTGTAATTGTCATATGGTTATATGTTATATGGTTATATGGTAATATTAATGCCAGGGAATTTGAAGCACTCAACTGGAGATGGCCTCCCTCTATCGTACACGTGCCGATCGTGTTTGCAGGCCGGTCGTGAAGTATGTTTGACTTTCCACCCGTCTGTCATCGGTTGTGATATTTGCTTAGTTATGGGTATATATCGTTATTAATTCTTTAAGGAGTAGGGATTGGCTCGTTCACAGGCAGCAGATGTTGTCTGTTGCGTCGGTAGGAGCCGCCATCGGCTCTAACAATGTACGAACGTGGCTCCGAGGCGGGACCAGAAACCATCCCAATACAGTCATGGCCTTTGTCAGTCTGTAAGCGGACCACCTGTCCTTTGGTTAATGGCAGCAGAGGCCTACTCATCTTGTCGAACCATTTCTTCTGAACGTCACGCTTCTGTTGCAACCTGGATTGAACTTCCTCATGTGGAAAGACATGTGGAATTAACGTTTGCTCTGCTACGGGCAGCCAGGTACGGGTCTGCCTTGACAATAATCGTTGAGCAGGTGAACCCAAGGCAGGGTCACAGGAAATGGTGTGTAAGTTGAGCAAATCCAGGAATAAGTCAGATTTAGCCCTGTACGAGCGCTCCATGAGTTGTTTCCCAACTCTGACACCATGTTGATTTGTGGCCCTTATAATAACAGTGGCCTCACACCATGTCAGGTTATATAGAGTTTATTAGGAACCAGCAATACAACTTCTCACTGGAGAGTTCACTTTAAAACTAACGGAATGCAGCAGACCGCGACGCTAACAAGCTAATGGGCGTAACCTCAAATGCATGACTCGTAGCATGAACCACTAATCTACATCAACCATTTTCACTTTGGGACCATTGATTCTTCGGCTAGCTGATATTGAGGGTGAGACATATGTGGAGGGAATGGATATTGTTTTGTGGCATGCTGCTCACCACATGACCTCCCCAAATATTTCCTTCATCTTAGAGTCTAATGGGGCTGTCCCACTTACACGACTTTTTCGGCGACTGCCGGCACCCGTCATAGGTCGTTACAGGTCGCTGAAAATTTTCAACATGTTGAAAATCCAGCAGCGATCAGAACAAGGTATGACTCTTTGGCTGACTATGCACGATTCACCCCGCGACATGTCGCCAGGTTAATGTCGCCTGCATGGTCGTGAGTAGTCTCCTCAGTCGCCCAAAGAGTCGTAGCGTATTTCTGGTCGCCGCTGAATTTTTAACATGTTGAAAATTTCGACAACCTGTGACGACCTATGACGGGTGCCGACAGTGGCCGAAAAAGTCGCGTAAGTGGGACAGGCCCTGTAGAGTAATACAGCACAGAAAAAGGCCCTTCAGCTCATCCATGCTAACCAAGATGTCCCAAGGGACAATTCAAGATTGTAAAATAGATTGTAAAGACGCATCCAGTTTACACAACATTCAAGAAGTTCAAAATAAACCAGTATAAAATTTGACTGAAAATGTATCCTTCACCTTTAATAATGACCCCCTGCACCACCAGTGCGTGGTCGTTCTATGTCCCATATTTAAACAGCTGTCTCATCATCTTGGACAGCAAGCTTAAGAACAGCAACAATTAACACCAGCTAATTACCAAATAGTAGTTAAATTAATACAAGGGAGTTAAGAGTATTTTATAGGTGGCATGGTGGTGCAGCAATAGAATTGTTCCCAGAGACCTGGGTTGATCCTGACTACGGGTGCTGTCTGTATGGAGTTTGTATGTTCTCCCCGTGACCTGCGTGGGCTTTCTCCAAGTTCTTCGGTTTCCTTCCACACTCCAAAGACATAGAGGTTTGTAGGTTAATTGGCTTGGTATGATTGTAAATTGTCCCAAGTGTGTGTAGGATAGTGTTAATGTGCGGGGATCGCTGGTCGGTGCAGACTCGGTGGGGCGATGAGCCTGTTTCCATGCTGTATCTCTAAACTAAACTAAACTATTGTCAAATGTCCTGAAATGGAACAATGAAATTCTTACAGGCCGCAGTATTCACATTCACATCCAACATTCACATGTTGAGTGTAATCTCTATTCTTGGACTCCAGAATGTAATTATATGCAGCCTATGTTAATGCCCAACTTTATACTCCAGCTATATGAAGTATCCTCTTATAGAAACATAGAAACATAGAAAATAGGTGCAGGAGTAGGCCATTCGGCCCTTCGAGCCTGCACCGCCATTCAATATGATCATGGCTGATCATCCAACTCAGTATCCTGTACCTGCCTTCTCTCCATACCCCCGATCCCTTTAGCCACAAGTGCCACATCTAACTCCCTCTTAAATATAGCCAATGAACTGGCCTCAACTACCTTCTGCGGCAGTGAATTCCAGAGATTCACCACTCTCTGTGTGAAAAATGTTTTTCTCATCTCGGTCCTAAAAGAATTCCCCCTTATCCTTAAACTGTGACCCCTTGTTTTGGACTTCCCCAACATCGGGAACAATCTGCCTGCATCTAGCCTGTCCAACCCCTTAAGAATTTTGTAAGTTTCTTTTTTTTTTTTTTTTTTTTTTTGTTTATTTTATTAGAAGTTAATACAGCACAAAACAGTACAGTGGAACCTAATTTTAGGTGCCAACTATGTAATACCGTAATCCATTCTATGTACAACCTCTAGTTTTATGTTATAAGAAGGAAGTAAGCAGGACAAGAAAAAGAAAACAATAGAAAGGGGAAAAAGTGGAAAAATAGATGGTAGAGAGTAAAAAACGTGAAGTGTGTATATAAAAAATAAAAAAAGGAAGAGAGAAAGTGGAAAGTAGAAATAGAAGAGAAGGCCCCTTAAAAGAGAATTTTTCAAATCTGTATTCGGAGATGTAGATCTATCCGCGTCATGAACTGAAATCAGCAATCCTTACGGTACCGCTGCATCACATGATTCCAAAAAGTCGATGAAAGGAGACCAACTCCTTAAGAATTGGTCATATTTATCTATTAGTCGGAGTCTCATTTCTTCAAGGCGTGCTATGTCCATCATATTCCTAATCCACATTTTAACAGTTGGTGTGGTTGTATTTTTCCAAAATTTAAGTATCAATTTCTTTCCAATTATTAACCCATAATTAAAAAAAACATTTTGATCTTTATTTAAATTGGTATCTTCTCCTATTATTCCAAATATAATCCATTCCGTTTTGGGTTCTATTCTTGACTTGAAAATCTTTGTAAATATATCAAATATATCACTCCAAAATTTATTCAACTTTGTACATCCTACAAATGAGTGTGTTATATTAGCGTTTTGAAACAAACATTTATCGCATCTGGGAGAGACGTTTGGATAAAATTTATTCAACCTCGTTTTTGAATAATATAGCCTATGTAATAATTTGAATTGAATTAAATTATGTCTTGCATTAATAGAACAGTTATGTGTATTCATCAAATACTTTTCCCATCTATCCTTCGAGATCTTTATCATTAGCTCTTGTTCCCAATCTTCCCTTAATGCTTCTGTTGAGGGTGATTCTCTATTTAATATATTATTATAAAAGTATGATATTAATTTTTGTGAATCAGCCTTAATATTCATTGCTTCTTCTAAAGGATCTAAAAATATAGTTTGAAATCTATGTGTATATTTCTTCATAAAGTCACATACCTGTATATATTTAAAATATTGATTATCCTTCAATTTAAATTTTAATTTTAATTGTTGAAATGATAACAGTTTGCCCACTTCATACATATCCCCTACTTTCCTAATCCCCAGTCTATCCCATTGTTGATATGTGTTGTCGATGAGAGAAGGTTTGAATGCGGGGTTGTTCAATAGTGGGGTTAGTACTGATAAATTATTTAATTTCAAGGATATTTTTATTTGTTTCCAAATTCTTATTATATTCTTATTTTGTAAGTTTCTATAGGATCCCCCCTCAATCTTCTAAATTATAGCGAGTACAAGCCGAGTCTATCCAGTCTTTCTTCATAAGAAAGTCCTGACATCCCAGGAATCAGTCTGGTGAACCTTCTCTGTACTCCCTCTATGGCAAGAATGTCTTTCCTCAGATTAGGAGACCAAAACTGTATGCAATGCTCCAGGTGTGGTCTCACCAAAACCCTGTACAACTGCAGTAGAACCTCCCTGCTCCTATACTCAAATCCTTTTGCTATTAATGCTAACATACCATTCTCTTTCTTCACTGCCTGCTGCACCTACATGCCTACTTTCAATGACTGGTGTACCATGACACCCAGGTCTCGTTGAATCTCCCCTTTTCCTAATCGGCCACCATTCAGATAATAGTCTACTTTCCTGTTTTTGTCACCAAAGTGGATAACCTCACATTTATCCACATTATACTGCAACTGCCATGCATTTGCCCACTCACCCATCCTATCCAAGTCACCTTGCAGCCTCCTAGCATCCGCCTCACAGCTAACATTGCTCCCCAGCTTCATGTCATCTGCAAACTTGGAGATGTTGCATTCAATTCCCTCGTCCAGATCATTAAGATATATTGTAAATAGCTCTTTGATTCATCAGCAGCAACCCCAGAGGTACTTGGGCTTCATGAGAATTATAAATACTGGTTCCATCCAACCAACAACGAGAGCAGTCCTGAGCTACTAGCTACCTCATTGGAGACCCTCGGACTGTCTTTAATTGGACTTTCCTGGCTTTGTCTTACACTAAACTTTATTCACGTTATTCCCTTTATCATGTATCTGTATACTGTGGATGGCTCGATTGTAATCATGTATAGTCTTTCCGCTGACTGGTTAGCACGCAACAAACGCTTTTCACTGGACCTCAAGTAAACTAATCTCAACTCAAATTCAACCCAATTAACTTGGCCTGACCCCAATAAGATGTAACTGTGTGTGTCAGGCTTGGAGTAGGTCAAACTTCTGCTCGTTATTTTAATATTATCCCAACTTTCCTTTGGGTAATTTCTATCTCATCCATCATCTACTTTCTTTACATTTCCCTGTACATGAGCAGATATCAATTTGCCCTGTCTGTTTCCCCTGTCTTTTGCTTTTCATTTGTAGAAGCAATGGATGATTGGGCATGACTAGTGTGTGCATCTTTGACAACACTGTACATCACACTTGCCATCTTGACAGTGCAGCATGTTCTGGAGCCAAATAATATTTCAACAGAGCAATTACCAAGTGAGTAATCTCCAGAAGAATTTGTGGTATTACAGAATGGAAGAATGTGGTTTAATTGGTTAACACCCATCATCTGAACTCTCAGTGCTTGCATATTTTTATTGGTTTGAGCAGTGAAGTTCAAAGCCATAGAGTCATACAGCATGGAAACAGGCCCTTTGGCCCAACTTGCCCACAGCGGCCAACATGTCCCACATACACTAGTCCTATCTGCCTGCATTTGGCCCATATCCCTCTAAACCTGTCCGATCCATGTACCTGTCTCAACTACCTCCTCCAGCAGCTTGTTCCATACACCCATCCCCCTTTGTGTGAATAATCAGGTTCCTCAGGTTCCTTGTAAATCTTTCCGCCCTCACCTTAAACCTATGTCCTCTGGTTCTCAATTCCCCTACTCTGGGCAAGAGGCTCTGTGCATCTGCCTGATCTATACCTCTCATGATTTTGTACACTTCCATAATATCACCCCTCATCCTCCTGCGCTCCATGGAATTCATGTATACAACCTTGTTTAATTATTTTTCATTATACTGCAAGTTACTGCAAATATACTGATGGTGCAATCCTGTAATGAAAAGTGCAGTGTATTTTTTTGCTTCACTTACTTAATTATTCCTCTTGAATTACATTGTGGCAGAACACCATTAGTGTTAGGGTGCTCTATTTGCAAGTATTGATGTAATATGCCAACCAGTTACTGCATTGTGGCTTCTGATCAAATGTGTCACACTCAACTCATCTGCAAGTTAACCAAAGTCCCAAAGAATTGTATAGGTCAGGTAAACAGATTTGTCAGACATTCTGGTTTATTTTTCAATTTAAGGTCCCAGCTGTCATAAGGTCATGTGATATTCGCAGAATAAGGCCATTTGGCCCATCAAGTCTATTCCGTCATTCAAGCATTGCTGATCTATCTCTCCCTCCTAACCCCATTCTCCTGCCTTCTCCCCATAACCACTGACATCCATACTGACAACATTATTGGTATTATTGTGATATTTTAATCATTTTAAAGTGCGTTGTGATCTGAACATTGTGGATAGTATCATTAATTTTGCTTTGTTTGCTTTTGCAGCTCTTTATTTGCTTCACACGTTTGTAAATGCATTTGTATCTAAGGAAAAGCAAACAAAATAATTTGTCATTTCTTTAGCTTCTCCTGACATTGAGAACAATGGCAACCAAAGTGACGAAGAACATCACTGCAGCTAATTTACACATCCAGTTTATCGTCAATGTTTAAATCATTTCCAGGACACTTTAGTCAGCGATGCAAAACCTTGCCAACGTGGAAATGAGGAGGCAAGCAGAGAATCAGATCCATGAGGTGTAGGATCAAATATTGGAAGTGCATTTGGGCAACCCTTGTAGTTTATTGAGAGATAAAAGATCAATGTTCACATTCTGTAAATGTTGATTCCCCCTGCCTTTGAAAATTTATATTAAGACTTCTGCATTCTTAATTATTCATAAAAATAAAAATGGAAAGTCGGAGATATTTTGTTTCCTTTGTTTAACATTGAAACAGAAATTGGCGTGGGTCCTTTATCTCCATTATTCCATCCCCCCCATCAATGAAATAACGATTGACCTATGATCTAAAACTAAGTAGTCACTTTTTGCAGCATATTCAAAATACCATCAACTGCTGAAGAGAACATGTTGCCCAATAGACAATATACTGGTCCCTCAAGCGTAGAATGTACCTTCCATGGTTTGTTATTGTCAGATGTAACAAGATACAGTGAAAAATATTCTCCATATGCTATGCAAACAAATCAATCCGGTGGGCGGCGCGGCTCTGGCCAGCAGCGGCCTCTGCAGTCTGTCCGCGTTTTATTATTTTCTGTCTGTGTTTTAATGTAGTTTTTGTTATTTTTTGTTGGGGTGTGTGTGTGGGGGGTGGGGTGGGAGGGGGAGGGGGGGGGGAAACTTTTTAAATCTCTCCCTGCACTGGAGACCCGACCTTTTTCTCGTCGGGTTTCCGTTGTCGTTGGGGCCGCAACGAGGAGCGGCCTCCAACAGGAAGAAGCCGGGGACTCTGGTGCTACAACTCACCGTCGCCGTCGCGGGGCTGGCCGAGTCCGGAACGGTTGGAGCGGTGGAGGAGCGCTGCTGCTGCTGCTGCTGCTGCGGCCCGACCGGAGAGTCGGAGGCCCCAACGACAGGTCTGTGGACGGCGGCACCGGGAGCCCGCGGCTCCCTGGAGGGAGACCGCTTTTCAGGGCTCTCGCAACGGCGACTTCCCCCGCCCGAGTTGCGGGGTTGAAGAGCTCCTGGAGCGGGGCCTAACATCACCGCCCCGCGCGGCTGGGAATGGCCGCGGGACTCTGCGAGCGCACACCGGGGGCTCCAACATCAAGACCCGGTGTGCGACCTCGCACCACCCGGCGTGGCTTAAATGGCCGCGGGACAATTGCCATCGCCAGCCGGGGGCTTTGACTTTGACTCTGACATGGGGGGGGGGGGGGAGAGTGCAGTGGAGAAATAAGTTTATTTGGCCTTCCATCACAGCGATGTGATGGATGTTTATGTAAATTATGTTGTGTCTTGGGTCTATGTGTTTGTATGTATGGCTGCAGAAACGGCATTTCGTTTGGACCTCAAGGGGTCCAAATGACAATAAATGTATCTTATCTTATCTTATCTTATCTTAATCCATATGTTAGAACAGCCAATTCATACCCAAATATAACAGATAGTTTAAAGAAAAATACATCTGAGTTCAGAATAGTTTTACAACATTATGACACTGCTGTTACAGAGAAAGTGCAAAGTGAAAATGGTTGAGAGCTTCAAGTTCCTTGGCTTAAATCTTACCAATGATCTTCATGGATCAACCACATTGAAGTGACAGACACTAATTCTCTACTTCCTCAGGATACTGAGAAAATTTGCCATGTCTCCAATGACTGTAACAAACTTCTACAGATGCACCATAGAAAACATACTGTTGGGTTACACTACTCAGCTCTGCCCAAGGTCACAAGAAACCACAGAGGGTTGTAGAAGTAGCCAGTCCATCACACAGACCAGACTTGTCACCATTTACTCCTTCTACACTTCATTCTGCCTCGGAAAAGGGGCCAACATAATCAACAACTTGTACCACTCTGATAATTCCTTCTCCTCTCTGTGCTCCTGTCAGGCAGAATATGCAGAAGTACACATCATCAGACTCAGGAACGGCTTTGTCTCCTCTCTTATCAGGCTTCTGTAAGCTAGGGTACTGTCTGAATCACCTTTACCCCATTGTGGCCATTGGAGCTTGTCGCAGGAACTAGTGCGTTACAATGCTGAGCACCATATTCTGAACTCAGAATTTTTCCCGTTGCTCTATCTATTGTACTTGATTTTGGCTTAATTATATTTATGATAGTATTATCTGATTTGATTGAATACATTGATAACAAAGCTTTTCACTATAGCTTGGTGCATGTGACAATAATTAATCTAATTACAAAAAGGTTTGAGGGCCACAAAAAGGTATATTGAGTGACTGGGACTTAGTTCATGAGTGGACCTTTCAGCAGTCTCACAACAGCGGGGACGAAGCTGTTCCTGAATTTGGTGTTATCTTCTGCCCAATCGAAGAGGGGAAAAGAAGGAATGATCAGGGTGCAAATGATCCTTGATTATGTTAACTTACAAAATTCTTAAGGGGTTGGACATTCTAGATGCAGGAAGATTGTTCCCGATGTTAGGGAAGTCCAGGACAAGGGGACACAGCTTAAGGATAAGGGGGAAATCCTTTAAAACCGAGATGAGAAGAACTTTTTTCACACAGAGAGTGGTGAATCTCTGGAATTCTCTGCCACAGAGGGTAGTTGAGGCCAGTTCATTGGCTATATTTAAGAGGGAGTTAGATGTGGCCCTTGTGGCTAAGGGGATCAGGGGGTATGGAGAGAAGGCAGGTACGGGATACTGAGTTGGATGATCAGCCATGATCATATTGAATGGCGGTGCAGGCTCGAAGGGCCGAATGGCCTCCTCCTGCACCTAATTTCTATGTTTCTATGTTTCTATGTTGGTTGCTTTCCCAAGGCAACCTGAAGTATAGATGGAGTTGATGGGGCGATGCTGCTTTGTGTAATGGACTGGTCTATAGCCACAACTTTCTAAGATTTATTGCGGTCTTGGGCTGAGCTATTCCTGAACGAAGTTGTGATGCATCACGACAGGATGCTCTCCATGGTGCGTCTGTAGAAGTTGGTCAGAGTCATTTGAGACATGGCAAACTGCCGTAAACCTCTGAGGAAGTAAAGGCGCTGGTGTGCTTTCTAGGCCATAGCTTCAATGTGTTTGTCCACGACAAATTGTTGATCATACTGTTGATACCTGGGAATTCAAACCATCTCCACTTCAACATCATTGATGCTGACTGGCTCACGTACACCACCTCCTTTCCTGGAGTCAATGACGAGTTCCTTTAACTTGATGATATTGATTGTTATCGTGACGCCATGTTGCTAAACTCTCTATCTCCTAATACTCTGTCTTATCATTGTTTGGGATCCTGTCCACTGCAGTGGTGCCATCTGCAAACTTGTAAAGAGAGTTACAGCAGAATGTGGGTGCACAGCTGTGCACTTATAATAAGGGGCTGGAGAACTGTGGAACTGGTAAAACAACTCGGGGAGAGGGAGGGGGTCAGGGTGTGGGGGGAAAGGGGGGGGGGATATGAGATCAAGTTACTTAAAATGAGAGAACGCAATGTTCATAACTGCTGGTTTGTAAGCTCCCAAGCAGAATATGAGGTGCTGTTCCTCCAATTTGTGTGTGGCCTCACTCTGGCAATGTAGGAGACTCAGGCCAGAAAAGTTAGTATGGGAGTGTGGATGGGAGTGTGTTTATTTGCCTGTCTTATCTGTTTATGGTCTTTGGGTCAGGAAGTCAAGGATCCAATGGCAGAGTGGAGTGTTGGCTCCAAGCTCCAGGAGTTTAGAGATGAGTTTGGTTGGGATTATGGTTTAGTTTAGTTTAAAGATACAGCGCGGAAACTGGCCCTTTGGGCTCACCGAGTCCGCACTGACCAATGATCCCCGCACATTAACACTATCCTACGCACACTAGGGACAATTTACACTTATACCAAGCCAATCACTGTAACCTACAAACCTGTATGTCTTTGGATTGTGGGAGGAAACCAAAGATCTCGGAGGAAACCCACGCGGGTCACAGGGAGAACTCACAAACTCTGTACAGACAGCACCCGTAGTCAGGATCAAACCCAAGTCTCTGGGTCTGTTTGGCAGTAGCTCTACCGCCATACCACCGGTGCCGCCCCTGTTGAAGATAAAACTATAGTCAACAAAAAGGAATCATTATCCATATGTTCCAACGACGAGTGTAGGGCCAGGGAAATGGCGTCTGCTATCGACCTGTTGCAATGGTAGCTGAACTGCAATAAGTTCATGTTCTTAATGGATCAAGACTGAAATATTATTTTTGGGAGGTGAAATAATGCCTCTCTACACACCCACTCAACCCTGAAATAGTTAAAAATCCTCATTAATGTGCCAAATTCGGGAGAATATGTCCTAGTTTATGCAAGCTAACCCTTGGTATTGAGGTATCAATGTGTATATAAAACTACTCTGCCATTCCAAGGTCAATATATCCTTTCTAATGAGTGGTGGCCAGAACTTTTACAGGGCTGAACAGGCAAAATTGGATTTATTGAACAAATAAATCCATAAATACTCCATAAAATACTAAATGATGATAAAAAACATCTTTGCTATTGATAATTATTAACCTAACAGAAACATGGATACACATATTTTCTAGTTTATTAGTTCTCTTGTTTAGAGAAGATTAATTGACTTTCATTTAGATTTTCTCCTCCAGTCTTGGAAAGCATTTACCTGCATTTAGCACTTTCTTGGATAATTGAACAATTTTGGAACTGCACTAGAAATGGAAATGAAAGGAAATCTTGTTCTGCTAAAATCTACCATTCAGAGAACTGGGTTCAGAGTTCTTCTGTTCATTTTGCAATCCAGGACAACATATTTCCCAAAACAAAAGTATTATATTTTGAATGCACAAACAGATTTCATTTAATTAGAATCAAAATAATTTCTCAAATTAAAACAATTACTAATTGCAGAAGGTAGAAGCTAAAAGACACAAATCAGCAATCTTCAGCCATAATTAAACATTAACTGCAAAAGTAAAGCCTAGCTTACAGAGTGCATGTTTACTCTTCAACATTAATCGGTCAAAGGCTGTAAACACAAGGAACTAACTAGAAAAATATTTATTAATTCTTGTACATCAGAGAAAATACAATTATAAATCAAAAGCCCAAATGCGATGGAAAAACTCTGTGCTATTGAACTATTGAAAGAAGAAAACCCTGATTAACTTTTCACATTTCCAAACAAATAGCAAGTTTACCTTGACATTATATTGTCCATGTTTATTGTGGCACTTAACGGCATCAACACTCTGAGCATTAGCAGATGGGAAAAGCATGGAATATTGGCAGGTTAAGCTGACTTGTTTTAATAGTCTGCCTTCTGTTCTATGAATCAGATTAAAATGTGTGCAATGCTATATCTACATTATGTATCTCTAATTCTATTTTATCATTAGTAGAGTTCAAAAAAACTATTTATTTGGGAAAAGAAATAATTCCTATTGGGAACTCGGCTAAATTAATGATGAAGGAACAGGAGTACATGTTCAGTTTTGCTCAACGTCATTTTCTTTGCGATGGCACAGTAGGTAAATAGAAACATAGACAATAGGTGCAGGAGTAGGCCATTCGGCTCTTCTAATGCTAATTAGAATGCTAAAGTTAATGCCTCTCAGTTCCAGCAACCCAGGTTCAATCCTGAAGTCTCCGGTGCTGTCTGTATAGAGTTTGCATATTTCCCCATTGACTGTGTTAGTTTCCTTTGGATGCTCTGGTTTCTTCCCACATCCCAAAAATGTGCATGTTTGTAGGTTAATTTGGCACAGTAAATTGCCCTCTCTGTGTAGATGAGTGATAGCAGCATCTGGAGGAAGCTGATGGGAATGCGGTGAGAGTGGAATAGGTTAGAGCCAAGAACAGTGTAAAGATGGGTGATTGACGGTTGGCGGAGACTCAATGGGCCGAAGACCCTGTTTCTATACTGTGTATGTGACTCTATGGTGTAGATTACAATCCGTCAGTGAGGTGTTGAACTAATCCTGATCAATTACCACTAGGTATGGCCCCATAGCAGAAGCGTCCACGTCGTGATGCTGGAAACTGGAAGTATCCTGAGCTAATTCTGCTACCACCATCATCTATTGCAACAAGTGATGGCTTCCACTGATGGTCGCCGGAAGCTTGCGATCTTTTCAGGACGGACAATGATAACAAGGCCAACATTTGTAACAAGATGGACACGAAAAGAAGAAGACCACTAGGTATTCTGTATCTTGTTCATATAGTAGCCGCAGCAAATGACTGGTGAAAATGTTATGTGAGCATAATTGAATGGCAGAACAAAGAGGCTTGTGTCGAGCATTTGGGCCATGTGTTTTCCCCATTCATGTGTGAGAAATAACTCCTGACCAAGTTTGTATACGGTAGAGAGTCTTAATGGAATCAGAAAATGAATCATATATGATTCACTTGTTCTCCATCTGACTGCGTGGGTTTCCTTCGGGTGCTCTGGTTTCCTCCCAACTCCCAACAACGTACAGGTTTGTAGGTCTTCTTCTTCTTATCGTGTCCACACACAAGATTAGATGTTGATCAGCCAGAGCTGAACACACTTCTCGGCATCTGCACAATGGTGTCTATCTTGTGCTTCTTGTGCTTCTTGTGCGTGGTGGTGGAAAGATTGATGGAAACAGGGCCGCGATGTGAACACTCTTTCCTTGACCCCAGTTTGTCGGTTAATTGGCCTCTGTAAAATTGCCCCTAGTGTGAATGGGAGATGGATGGATGGTGTGGACAGTGGGTTGAAGAGCCTGTTTCAATTCTGTAGGTTCCATGCAATGACATCACTGAAATGTTGAGCTTCATATTTGAGCCCAGGTTAGTCTTTGTAAGAATGTCTCACCTACAAAACTATCAGGCAGCTACAGCTTGTTCAGAACGCTGTTGCTAGAGTTCTAACAAAGACCAAAACATTTGAACACATTACACCAATTCTTAAATCCTTACATTGGCTCCCTGTATGTCAGAGAATTGATTTCAAAATCCTGCTGCTCACCTATAAATCACTACATGGTTTAGGGCCAAAGTATATCACTGACATGCTTCCACTATATAAGCCTTCTAGACCGCTAAGATCTTCTGAGACCAATCTGTTAGTGATTCCCAGAGTAAATACAAAACATGGGAAAGCAGGATTTAGTTACTATGCAACAAATAGCTGGAATAAACTTTCTGAAGATTTAAGGCTTGCCTCAACTTTGACCACTTTTAAAACAAGACTGAAAACTTTTATGTTTACTTTAGCTTTCAGCTAAATCTTCACTACATTGCACTTTTAACTTTTGCACTTTTTATAATGCATTTTAAATTTTGCTTTATTTTCTTTTAATTCTTCTATTTTATGTCATTTTATTATTTCATTTTATTGTATGCCATGTTTTTATGTGAAGCACTTTGAGTCTGCCTCGTGTATGAAATGTGCTACATAAATAAAGTTGCCTTACCTTGCCTTGCCTTGCCTACAAATCATATTCCAAAGATGCACACAATATACCAGGCCAATATCCCTGTGCAATAATTACTCTCAGAGGTTCCATTTTTTGAGTGTTAATCAAGGGCCTGCCCCACTATGGCTATTTTAAGGCGACTGCCATAGTCGTAGCAGATCACTGAAAAACCTGCGTCTGGACCCCCCTTTGACATGAAATTTGAAATAGAATCATTACTTTAACATTAAAAAAAAACGAAGTCAGCACCGGCGACAACCTACGTCACCTGGCAACAACCTTTGTTAACCTGGCGACAACTGCACTAGCACTGCTCTACGTCAGGAGAAGTCAGGCACTGTCATTGGCGTCAAAAACCACTGTTGTTGACTGTCTCCGAAAATGTTTCAACATGTTGAAAATCCAACGGCGACCAGAATGACATCACGACTCTTTGGGCGACTTAGGAAACTATCCATACAGGCGTCACCCCGGCGACCATGTGGCAACAGCATTGTCGCCTGAAAAACTGTCTAAGTGGGACAGGCCCTTAAGGCTTCGGGAAGTTAGGAGTCACAATGAAAAGAGAGGGACCACTTGAATCCAAGCTGCCTTACAGTCATTACAGTGGACAAAATAGCTACATTTCAGAGGTGATACATTAGTTGTGCTCTAAAGGCAGCATTATATTAAGTCCAACAAGTGATCCAATACTACTAAAGCCATTGACAGGCAAACCATGCTAGCCTAAGGTCGCAACTACTGGAGTACCTCAAGACCATATGTGAACCTAACCGTTTTTAATTTAGTTTTAGTTTTTAGAGATACAGCGTGGAAACAGGCCCTTCGGCCCACCGAGTCCACACTGACCATCGATCTCCCATTCACACTAGTTCCATGTTATCCCACTTTCTCATCCACTCCCTGCAGACCAAGGACAATTTTACAGAGGCCAAATAGCCTACAAACCTGAATGTCATTGGGATGTGGGAGGAAGCCAGAGCACCCAAAGTAAACCCACGTGGTCAGGAGGAGAACATGCAAATTCTGCACAGAAAGCACTTGCGATCAGGAGCAAACCTGGGTCTCTGGCACTGTAGATGCTCTACCAGCGGCGCTATTGTGTCGCCCTTAATCATCAATAACTCTCCCACCATCATGTGGTTGAAGTGTCAGTGTCCACTGATGCTTGCAGTGTTCAGAAACCTTCATGTTCAGAAACCTTTGTGACACCTCAGATAACAAAGTCGTTGTTCACATACAACAAGACCTAGAAAATATTCAGGCTTAGAATAACTACCAATATCCACCCACCATTGGATTAACACGTGATGAGGGTTAGTCGGCTCTGGGCCTGTACTCGCTGGAGGTTAGAAAGATGAGTGGGGACCTCATTGAAACTTACAGAATTGTGAAAGGCCTGAATAGAGTGGGTGTGGAGAGGATGTTTCCACTAGTGGGAGAGTCTAGGACCAGAGGGAACAGCCTCAGAATAACACACCATTGGAAGGCAGAGGACGAGCAATTTCTTTAGACAGAGGGTGATGAATCTGTGGAATTCATTTCCACAGATGGCTGTGGAGGCCAAGTCAAGGATATTTTTAGGGTGGAGATTGACATATTCTTGAGCAAGACGGGTGTAAAAGGTCTGGGAGAGAAAGCAGGAGAATGGGGTTAATAGGGAACGACAGATTAGCCCTGATTGAATGGCGGAGGAGACCTGATGGGCCAAATGGCCTAACTCTGCTCCTTCGACTTGTGAAGCTATGAACAAACAAGAAATAGTTTAAAATAACTACATTTGACATTTTCTTTCTTCGTGACTCACCTACTGACTTGCCAAAGCCTTTTCATCATATGGCACTAATGACAGACAGTATATTACTCCTTCTATGAGGACTGTCAATAAGTCTTCTGTCACTTTATTGACAAATAGGGAGTAAAAGAAGACAGGCAAAGCAATAAATGCCAGCTTGGATTTTTTGTAGACAAAGCCTCCCGCGGCAACTTTTCACACTATCTGGCTGATACCACCATTGAAACTTCCCTGCGATGGCTAGTCAAGAGTGCAGCCAGTTCCTAAGGTCATCTGCTGAAGGTCCTAAGGTCCTCTGTTCCTAAGGTCATCTATTATGTTCTGGCCTTTTCCCGCCTCCAATTCCACCCCCACCCCCACCCTCACCTCAGTCTGTAGAAGGGTTCCAACCTGAAATGCTACATATTCCTTTTGTCCACAGATGCTGCCTGACCCGCCGAGTTACTCCAGCATGTTGTGCCTTTCACTAGAGAACATGGATAGGTGATGTTTTGGGTCAGGACCCTTCTTCAGACTGATTGTGGGGGCGAGAAAAAACTAGAAGGGAGGAGGGGCAGGATAAAGCATTGTAGGTATGACCATATGACCGACCAGAAGACAGAAGCAGATTAGGCCATTCAGCCCATTAATCACAGCAGATTCTCCTATGTCCATTTATCCTATGTCAATGTGGGGTGCATGGTCTGTGTGACGGAAAGGCTACATCCACAACTCTCTACAATTTTGAGCGGTCTTGGGCAGAGCGGTTTCCAAACTTTGATGCATCCCGATAGTGTCCAATTGCCATTATTTTCTACACTCCCAAATGTGCCAGGATTGTTATTTCTAGCTTGATGATATGATGGTGTGTGCAAACTCTGGTTCAGCAAACTCGAGCTGAAAAGTGTGCAGAGAAGATTATTAGATTATAAGATTATAGAAACATAGAAATTAGGTGCAGGAGTAGGCCATTCGGCCCTTCGAGCCTGCACCGCCATTCAATATGATCATGGCTGATCATCCAACTCAGTATCCCGTACCTGCCTTCTCTATTATTAAGGGTTTGGACACGCTAGAGGCAGGAAACACGTTCCCGATGTTGGGGGAGTCCAGAACCAGGGGCCATAGTTTAAGAATAAGGGGTAACCCATTTAGAACGGAGACGAGGAAACACTTTTTCACACAGAAAGTTGTGAGTGTGGAATTCTCTGCCTCAGAGGGCGGTGGGGGCCAGTTCTCTGGATACTTTCAAAAGAGAGCTAGATAGGGCTCTTAAAAATAGCAGAGTTAGGGTATATGGGGAGAAGGCAGGAACGGTACTGATTGGAGATGATGATCCATGATCACATTGACTGGCGGTGCTGGCTCGAAGGGCCGAATGGCCTACTCCTGCACCTATTGTATATTGTCTATCAGATTTACGAGGATGTTGCCAGGGCTCGAAGGCCTGAGCTATAGGGTGAGGTTGAGCAGGTTAGGACTCTATTCCTTGGAGCACAGTCGGATGAGGGGTGATCTAACGGAGGTGTTAATAAATCATGAGAGGAATATGTTGGGTAGACACACAGAGTATCTTGCCCAAAGTAAGCAAATCAAGAATCAGAGGATATAGGTTTAAGGTGAGGGGGAAAGATTTAATAGGAAACTGAGGGGTAACTATTTTACACAAAGGGTGGTGGGTGTATTGAACGAGCTGCCGGTGGAGGTAGTTGAGGTTGGCACTATTGCAATGTTTAAGAAACATTAAGACAGGTACATGGCTAAGATAGGTTTATAGGGATAGGGGTCAAACACAGGCAGGTGGGACTAGTGTAGTTGGGACATGTTAGTTGGTGTGGGCAAGTTGGGCCAAAGGGCCTGTTTCCACACTGTACGGCTCCATGACTCTATGACTAACTTATTAATTGCACTTATCTTCCACCTTGGACTTCATATTTTACATACCATTGGAAATATTTTCTTCAGGAGCAGTAATACTGTTTAAAAAAAAAAACAGAATGCTCTCATCCACCTGTTGATGTGTTTTATCTTATCCATAAAAGTTGCACCAGAAATGTTGAATGTACTTTGCTCTGCTGAGGATCCATTTATTGATTACATCTGTATCCGTATCTGTAAAGGTACTACCCAGGCATCAGGATGTTATACTTTAGTTAATGTTTTGAAAAATAGTGATACACTATAAATAGACTCGCCAAGGTCAAGTTTCAGCATGCCAAATTAAACACATTCTGACTGTCATGAATCAATTCTCCCTTCCCATCAATGTGAGAGTCATGGAGGCAGGTTTGATCTCAGCAAGTCTTTGTTGCTCAGTAGAAACACCCATTCCTTCTCTCCAGAGATGCTGCCTGTCCCGCTGAGTTACAAGAAGACTTCATTTCTCACTCGACCAACATCTGGCCCAACCAGGTTTTTCACATGGACCACTGGATAGGTGGCCTTGCACTGGACCGAAACAAATGCCATTGAGGCAGCACAGCAATGTAACTGGGAGAGCTTCTAACTCACAGCCCCAGAGACCCGGGACCAATCCTGACCTTGAGTGCAGCATGTGTGGACTTCGCTCATTCTCCCTATGACCGCATAGGTTTCTTCTGGGTTCTTAAGATCATTCGGCCCATCAAGCCTACTCCGCCATTCTATCATGGCTGATTTATCTTTTCAACTCAACCCCATTCTCCTGCCTTCTTTGCATAACCCCTGACTCCCGTACTAATCAACAATCTATCAATCTATCAATCTATCAATCAATCTATCAATCGCCACCTTAAAAATATCCATTGACTCAGCCTCCAAAGCCTGCTGTGACAATGAATTCCACAAATCCCACAAATTCACCACCCTCTGACAAAAGAAATTCCTTCTCATCTCCTTTCTAAAGGTACGTCCTTTTATTCTGAGGCTGTGCCCTCTGGTCCTAGACTCTCCCACTAGAAACAGAAACATAGAAACATAGACAATAGGTGCAGGAGGAGGCCATTTGGCCCTTCGAGCCTGCACCACCATTCATCGTGATCATGGCTGATCATCCACAATCAGTAACCTGTGCCTACCTTCTCCCCATATCCCATGATGGTCGTATAGCAGTGTTTAATTCTCTGGTGCTGCAGAAGACATGTTGGTAGTAGTCTGGGAGTGATATTTTTCAGCTTGGCTTTGTTGAAGACCCCGGCTATGGTGGTAAAGGGTTCAGGGTGCGCTGTCTGGTGCTTGTTAACCACGGTGTGCAGCTCCATCATTGCTAGATGGACGTCTGCCTGGGGTGGGATGTAGACCGCGGTCAGGATGATGGAGGTGAATTCCTTCGGAAGGTAAAAGGGACAGCATTTCACTGCCAGATGTTTTTCACACAGAGAGTGGTGAATCTCTGGAACTCTCTGCCACAGAGGGTAGTTGAGGCCAGTTCATTGGCTATATTTAAAAGGGAGTTAGATGTGGCCCTTGTGGCCAAGGGGATCAGAGGGTATGGAGAGAAGGCAGGTACGGGATACTGAGTTGGATGATCAGCCATGATCATATTGAATGGCGGTGCAGGCTTGAAGGGCTGAATGGCCTACTCCTGCACCTAATTTCTATGTTTCTATGTTTCTATGTTAACTTCCGAAAATGAGGCACTTCACACTTGAGTGAGTTAAATTCCATCAGCCATAGTCATTGAGTCACAGTCGTACAGCACAGAAACATGCCCTTCATCCAATTCCTCCATGCCGACCAAGGTGCCCAGTCTAAGCTAGTCCCGTTTGCCTCTATTTGGTCCATCTGCCTCTAAACCTTTCCTATCCATGTACCTGCCCAAGTGTTTTTTAAATGCTGTTATCATACCATCTGCCATTCCGTGGCCAACTTTCCCAGTTCATCTATATCCTGATGTAATCTTAGATAACCTTCTTCAGTGTCGATTGTTAGATGAGATGAGATCAGAGCAGATTAGTTTATTGCTGGTTGCTGGGTGCAAATCAGCAGGATGGTAATAGATTGCAGTGCAAGTGCAGTAAAATAATAAAGTACAATAACAAAATAACTGAGTTAAGAGTAAGTGTATGTGGCAGCACCTGTGGAAACTGGGTGTGAAAGAAGTGATTGGTTCAAGAGTCTGATGGCCGTGGAGGTGAAGCTGTTCTTTAGTCTGGATGTCCGGGCTTTCAACCTCCTGTATCTTTTCCCAGAAGATAAAAGAGCGGCACAGTGGCGCAGCGGTAGAGTAGCTGCCGTACAGCGCCAGACACCCCGGTTACATCCTGACTACGGGTGCTGTCTGTTTACTCTTATAAGAGTGGACGCTTATACATCGCCGAGACCAAACGTAGACTGGGCGATTGTTTCGCTGAACACCTTCGCTCAGTCCACCTGGACCTACCTGATATCCCAGTTGCTGGACACTTTAATTCTCCTTCCCATTCCTACACAGACCTTTCTGTCTTCGGTCTCCTCCATTGTCAGAGTGAGACTAAACACAAATTTTAGGAACAGCATCTCAAATTTCACTTGGGCAGCTTACAGGACCTACTATCGCCCGCCGGGGGATATAACATCAGAGCCCCAGTTCGCCTCGACACTGCAGTTGGACTGCTGGACCACGGGAGAAGGAACAAAGGGAAGAGATAAAGACTTTGCCTTCCATCACAGTGAGGAGATGTTGGAGACTCACTGTGATGGATGTTTATGTAAAACTGTGTTAAGTGTGGGTCTTGGATTGTGTGTAAACTGTAGAAATGATATTTCGTTCAAACCTAGGTTTGAATGACAATAAATTGCATTCTATTCTATTCTATTCTATTCTACAGCCCAGTTGTATGAATATTGATTTCTCTAACTTCAAGTAACCCCGGCATTCCCTCTCTTTCGATCCCTCCCCCACCAATATCACCAGCTTCTTGGTTTCACCCAACAAACAGCTAACAATGTCCTGTTTCCTTTATCATTGTTACTTTTTTGCATATCTTTCATTCATTGTTCTATATCTCTCTACATCACCGTCTATAGATCTAATTTCCCTTTCCCCTGACTCTCAGTTTGAAGAAGGGTCTCAACCTGAAACTTCACCCTTTTCTTCCCTCCAGAGATGCTGCCTTCCCGCTGAGTTACTCCAGATTTTTGTGTCTAACTTTGGTTCCTTCCAACACTGTTTTGTTTTACTTGTCCAGTTTAATACTAATTGATTTTTGTCACTTTTGTTTTGCCATGTATCATATGTCATTTGCCACTTCAAGCATTATGTTCTCTTCCCATTAATCCAGACACCAATAATCTTGGTTCAGGTAATGTATGTTAAGTTTAGTTTAGAGATACAGCACGGAAACAGGTCCTTCGGCCCATCGAGTCAGTGCCGACCCACGACCCCCGTACACTGGCGCTATCCTACACATCAGAGATAATTTACAATTTTTACCGCAGCCAATCAACCTTTGAGCCTATACATTGTGTAGTGTGAGAGGAAACCAGAGCACCCGGGGAAAACCCACATGGTCACAGGGAGAATATACAAACTCCCTACAGACAGCACCCATAGACAAGATCGAGCCCAGGTGTCTGGTGCTGTAAGGCTGATACTATACCGCTGCGCCACTGTGCAACCCCAAAGGTATGTCGTGGTTGTCATCCAAAATTAGTACAGCCAGCCTAAAGGATGTGGCGATGGATCATTAGCAGATCTTCAGGGCCCTTAATTTTGGAAACAATCCAAGAAGCCATTGGCCAACTGCTCTGCTCTGATAGAGACAAGCAAGATTGGAAGATGATGAGAAAAGTTCCTTTGAATTGAATAGTGGGGAAGTGGCATTACAAGAAGGTAATTGAACCTGCTTTGTCATCGACTTGGGCTTGGGGATGGTGCATAATGGTAAAAGCAAGAGAGGATGTCATTGTGACTTTAATAGGAGCCTATTTAATGAGTTAATAATTCAAGGATGAGTCTCACCCTGGTCACTCATGTCATAAGGAATAGTAGAATTAGGCCATTCTGCCCATCGAGTATATTCCGCCATTCAATCATGGCTGAACTATCTCTCCCTCCCAACCCCATTCTCTTGTCAGATAGATAGATAGATAGATAGATAGATAGATAGATAGATAGATAGATAGATAGATAGATAGATAGATAGATAGATAGATAGATAGATAGATAGAATCTTTATTTGCCACACAACCAGGGTTGGTGGTATTTGGGTTCGGTACATGATGGTACTCTGCTTTAGTCACATTAACACTAATAACAACACAGATCACAGTAATAAAGTGCATCCATACCACATCACAAATCACAAATCTCACCAACAATACATAGTGCAAAAGAACAGACAAAGACCATAGACAAGACATTGTATACATCAAAAGTCCTTAGTATTGACTGTTACTGGAGGGAATTGAGTGTTCTTATTGCTGACCCTATCTATAGGGGAAGAAACTGTTTTTAAAGTGGGTGGATTTTGTAGCAAGTGACCTGAGGCGCCTCCCTGAAGGGAGAGACTGGAAAAGGTGGTTTGCTGGGTGGGAGGGGTCCGAGATGATCTTTATTGCCCGTTTTGAGGTACGTAGGAGGTAAATGGAATGGATTGAGGGGAGGGGGGAGTTGATGATCCTGGAGGCCTTGGAGACAATGCGCTGTAATCTGTGTAGTGAGTGACTGTCAGTGTTTCCGTACCAGACTGTGATTGAGGAGGTGATGATGCTTTCAATGATGGATTGATAAAAACGGACCAGGAGGTGTTTGTGGACTCTGAACTTTTTGAGCTGTCTGAGGAAATATAGGCGTTGTTGTCCTTTCTTGATGACGTGGTCTGCGTTGATGTGCCATTTTAGATTATTGCAGATATAGGTGCCCAGAAACTTAAATGAGTTTGTGGAGGTTATGGGATGAGAGTTGACATGGACCGGGGGTTTGGGGTTTTGTTTGCGTCTGAAATCTATGATGATTTCGAAGGTTTTTGAAGTATTAAGCTGGAGGTTGTTGTCTGCGCACCATTTGACTGCGCTGTCCACTGTTTGATGGTATTGTGATTCGTTGTTGTCTGAGATGAGGCTAATTATTGTTGTGTCGTCTGCATATTTAAAAATTTTGACTGAGCTGCATTGGGATGTGAGGTTGTTGGTGTAAAGTGAAAAGAGCTGAGGTGACAGAACACACCCTTGAGGGGCTCCTGTGTTGAGAGTCAGAGGGCTGGAGAGTTTTTCACCCACCTTGACTCTTTGCTGTCTGTTTGTCAGAAAGGGCAGAATCCAATGGCACATGGCTGGATGAATGCTCATGTCCAACAGTTTATTGTAGAGTTTAATTGGGTGTATAGTGTTAAAGGCCGAGCTAATGTCTATAAACAGGATGCGTGCATAAGTGTTCAGTGATTCCAGATGATGTAGGGAATAGTGAAGAGCTAAGTTGATAGCATCCTCCACAGACCGCTTGGTGCTGTATGCAAATTGGAAAGGATCCATGATGGGGGCAGTGTGTGTTTTCAGATGGGTGAGGACTATGTGCTCAAAGGCCTTCATGGCAACTGATGTTAGTGCAACAGGTCTAAAATCGTTCAGACAGCTCACTTTGGAGGACTTGGGCATAGGGATGATGATGGATGATTTAAAACACTGCAGGACTCTACATTGGCTGAGGGAAGTGTTAAAGATGGAGGTGAACACAGGGGCCAGCTGAGCTGCACAGTGGTTGAGAGCAGCGGGGCTGAGGTCGTCTGGCCCTGCTGCTCTTCTTTTATTAAGATTTTTGAAGGCTGCCCTAACTACCTCCTCAGAGATGGTGAATGGTGCTGAGTTAGGTGGAGGGGGTGGCATAGATGGCGGGGTGGCATTATCAAAGCGAGCATAAAAAGTGTTCAGTTTTTCCGGTAAGTCCGGATCCTCATCTGGGATGGGAACAGGACGTTTTTTGTAGTCCGTCATCTTCTGTAGATTTTTTCAGACTTCTCTTGAATTATGAGTTTTGAATTGTTGTTCCAATTTCTTAGAATAAGCTGACTTTGCCTTCCGTATTGCAGACCTGAGTTCATATTTTGCTGTTTTGTACTGATCACTGTTTCCATTGGTGTAGGCTGCATTTTTCTTTTTGCGAAGAAGTTGTATATCCTTGTTGAACCAGGGTTTTCCATTACTGGGTATTGTGACAGTTTTGTAGGGGACGCAGTTTTGTCTTCTCCCCGTAGCCTCTGATACCCGTACAAATCAAGAATCTATCTATCTCTACCTTAAAAATATCCACTAACATGGCCATCACAGCCTTCTGTGGCAAAGAATTCCACAGATTCACCACCCTCTGACTAAAGAAATGTCTCCTCCTCTTCTTCCTAAAATAACGTTCTTTAATTCTGGGACTATGACCGCTAGGCGCAGACTCTCCCACGAGTGAAAACATCCTCTTCACCCCTCTTGTCCCCTCTCCCGTCAAGCAAGATGTGCAGAAGTGTGAAAACGCACACCTCCAGATTCAGGGACAGTTTCTTCCCAGCTGTTATCAGACAACTCAGCCATCCTATCACCAACTAGAGAGAGGTCCTGAGCTACCATCTACCTCCTTGGAGATCTTCGGATTAACTTTAATTGGATTTTACTTAACTTTACCGTGCACTAAACGTTAATCCCTTTATGTATCTGTAGACGGCTCTAATGTAATCATGTGTAGTCATGGATAGCATGCAACAAAAAGCCTTTCACTGGATCTCCTTAAACGTGACAATAAACTAAACTATGTGGCTGGGATAACAATTTGATCAAAGGTGTTAAAACTTAGAGGTTACTCCTCCATAGCCAGAGTGAGTCCCACCACAAATTGGAGGAGCAACACCTCATATTTTACTTGGGTAGTTTACACCCCAGCGGTATGAACATTAACTTCTCCAATTTCAGGTTGTGCCTGCTTTCTCCATCCTTCCCCTCCCCAGCTCTCCCACAGCCCACTGTCTCCGCATCTTCCTTTCTTCTTCCCACGCCCCCTCCCCCCACCCCACATCAATCTGAAGAAGGGCCACGACCCGAAACGTCACCTATTCCTTCGCTCCATAGATGCTGCTTCACCCGTTGAGTTTCTCCAGCATTTTTTGTCTACCTTCGATTTTTTCAGCATCTGCAGTTCCTTCTTAAAACTTAGTGCAGTACTCACTGTGTGCCACATTCAAGATTGCCAGGTTTAATACATATATAAAACAACAACTGTAGCTGTGAGAAGTGACTGGTGAGCCTTGCTTCTTCTTCCTGTTATAAACACAGTGAACTATACATCATTTACAGGCAATGTACAATGAAGAGAAGAAGAAGCCATTAGACAGATTCATCGATAGGACAGGTTTGGAGGGATATGGGCCAAACACAGGCTGGTGGGACTAGTGTGGATGGGACATGTTGGCCAGTGTGGGCAAGTTGGGCCAAAGGGCCTGTTTCCACGACTATGAGAACCAAATTAGCCAGCCTGTGTGAACGAGATGTTAGCTCCCTCTGTCTTATGGAATAGACACAAATGTTTCCACACTGTTTGATTCTGTGGTTCTAAAACAGGATAAATGTTTCCAGCAGGATTCCGTGTTGACTAACAATAAATATGATTGTACCCGGAACTGAAGATACAGTATCAAGTTTAATTGATTAGCATGAATGGAGATTTAAATAGAGAACATCAAAGGAAATTATTTATTGGCTGCTCAGTGGTGCAGCTGGTAGAGCCACCGCCTCACAGAGCCAAAGACTTTGATCCTGTCCCGACAGATCCTGTCCTCGGGTACTGTCTGTGCTGAGTTTGCACGTTCTCCCTGTGGCCATGTAGGTCTCCTCCAGTTTCCGAAGACGTGTGACTCTGTAGGCTAATTAGCCTCTGTAAATTGCCCCTTGTGGGTAGGGAGTGGCTGAGAACATGGAATAACTAGTGTGAATGGGTAATCGATGGTCAGCATGGACTCGGTGGGCCGAAGGGCCATTTTCCATGCTGTATCTTTCAATCAATCAATCAATTAATACATTAAAAATTATAAACTACCGTATCTTAGTTGTAAATACTTACCATTAACAAGGTCATGAAAAGCACAAGATCTGTAACATTTTTATGGAGAGACAGAGAAAATATACAGACTCTATTTTCATTGACACAAGAACTATAGCAAACTTGTACTGAAACACATTGGGAGGCTGAGGTTCAATTAGATGCGTACATTTCACAGTAATCACCCCCCTTTCAAAGTTCAAGGCTGCAGCTAGCAAAGTCTCCTTGAAATCTCCTTGGCACTGTGGTGATACGATGCAGCCAAATTGATACTTAATTGAGATTTTGTCTCTGCAAAGATTCTGCAAATCCAGATTCTGTTATGTATTCAATTTGATGATGTTCAGAATGTTATTTTCATGAATAATTTTATTCTGAAAGAGGGAACTCTTCACTCAATGTCAATGACAACCTAAAGGGCCTGTCCCACTGTACGAGCTAATTCAAGAGATCTCCTGAGATTAAAAAAAATCAAACTCGTGGTAAGCACGTAGAATGTGCGTAGCGGGTACGTCGGAGCTCGGGATGTCTCTTAGCGGCTCGTAACGTTAACGGCAGGTACTCGGGAAACGTGGTAAGCTCGTGAAGATTTTTCAACATGTACGAGCGGCAATTACCGTAATTCTCCGAGTTCGAATCAAGGCAAACTCGGGAGAACTCTTGAATTAGCTCGTACAGTGGGACAGCCCCTTAACTCTCTTTTTTTTCTATTGAGAACTTATTAAGGTGAGTATCATGTGGCTCAGTGCACCCACACCTTTTGTTACACCGGTCTCTACTGCCACAAGCTGCTGTTTAAAGATTGATGAATAGGTACCTGGACATTACACACAGAGTTTCCTAACAGTGTTAGTGGTGAAAAAAACATAGGTTTTCTTAATAAAAATATTTTAAAACAGCAATAAAACTTACATTTATAAATTTAAGCAGCATGAATTTCACTGATCCTGGACTATCAGTGTGGTAGTCATTAGCAGGGTAAAAGTCTGCAGAGATATTGTTTTTGGCTTCACCGCTCTCCTCATGTTAATTGCTTCATGCTCTATTCCACGTGGAGAGTTAAAATCTACTGGTTTTAATTTAGTCTTAAGTGTATGAGTCTTTCAATTCACAGGACACAGAGATACATTACTGCAATAGTTTGTAATGAATCTAACCTGATGAATGCCAAGATTCTTTCATCAAACTATATTTTCTCCATTTAAGAGCATTATGCCGGCAGCAACCCATTCATATAATGTGGGTGAAGTCTTTATTCACAAGGTACTGTAATGGATTGCGTGCAATAAAGATACACCAGATACACGAGTTAATTTTCAGTAGTTATATTTCTAAGCTTTTTGGATTAATATGAATGTTAGAGTCATAGAATAATACAGCACAGAAACAGGATCTTCATTCAACTTTCCATGTCGGCCAAGGAACCCATCTGCGCTAATCCCATTTGCACTCTTTCCACAATATATACCTAGAACCTTAAGCAGAAATCCAGTCTTTACCTTTCTAGAAAATTAGCATCACTCCTATTCTCAAATATAAAACCCACCAGCACACTTGCATTTTATCCCCTTTTCTCCCACCTTTACATATCTGCTTGTCTATCTATCCGGTTGTTTTTCTGTTCCTTGTTTCTATGCCATTACAGTCCCACGCCACTTTTCAACCAAAATTAAATACTGCCAGAGGATCCTAGCATTGGTTTGCATATCCTTCCTTTAGAGGATTTTGTAGACATAGATGATATTCTCCAGTGTCAACAGACTTGCTAGAGATAGTCCAGATCTTAGACACATATAGATGGCCAGGTAGCAATGGCGCCCAATATACAATGTGTATTGTGGCAGGATTGAGGTCATTATCTCCAAATATTGCTTTGCTCAATTAAACAAAGGCTGTGCTTGGTGCATTGAAGGTGGGCATGAATGTCATCATAGATGTCTGCCTTTGCTGAAGTGGAGCTCCCAAGTTGGGAGATGTGCTCCATGTTGTCCAAGCTCCCAACATGAACTTACTTGTCAGA